>NW_026888435.1:0-9634 GCF_032173495.1 Musca vetustissima | reverse complement strand
GGAAAACAATTAAAATTGGTTCATTGTTGTTGCTGTCGGAAATACAACACGTGCTAAAAATAAGTAATTTTACAATCATCATTTTTGTGATAGTGTGGTTTAAAATTTATGGAAGTTTTATGAGGCCTAGTGCAAAATTCATCTGTTCAGTCTTGTCGTGATACCTTCCTTTACTATTTCATGAAATTTACCCTATCTTCTCTATATTTTGCTATGACAGTTTTTATCTCACTCACAATTTAATTACTGTTAATTTTTCTTCTGCATTTAAAATGTCACTTTGCCATATGAGAATATGAGCACCACTGACATGATACTCAGGGTATGTCTGTCGTCCATCCATATGTCCCAATATACAATGAAGTCGTTATAATTTGTTAATTATACCCTTTCTGTGGAATTATATTTAATTTATAAAAATAATACTGGTCTAAATGTTGATTTCGTATTTTTGTTTTTGTTTCCACTAAATATTTGTTGTGCGAATAAAATTTCTGAATTGCGTTGACGCATGTCATCGCTTGCAAAACGAATAACGAAAAAGTTGAAATGCTAATTGGCTTAAATTTATTACAGTTTTGCATATTTACGTCATCCGTGCGTATTGCAGTATGGACTAATGTTTGGACATACAGACGTCATAACATTTCTGTCCCGCTGTGACAGGGTAATTATGTAATTATAATTTAATTGAGTTATCATTTGTCGTGTCCCTCAGTAGCAGTCATGCATTTTGATGATGAACAATTTTGTTAATATGATAAGAATGGATAATTAATATTACTTGGATTACAAGGACTAGGTATAAACCATAACAACGATGGAGCCTTGGTACTTTGTTTAATTTGTTAATAGGCAATATTCGTAGTTTTGTTACTATAATTTTGAAAAAAAATACATATATGTATATATATTTTTCTGATATTTGGAACAACTCATTTATTTTGGATATTAAAATAACAATTTGTTCATTTAGTCCAATTTCCTTTATATGATGTACTAAACTCTTAAGTTTATCTTATTAAGATAAGATTGAGCTTTGAACTAATGTTCAAAGTTGAAATCGGTTTCAATTCAAATATGACTCCCATATATTTTGCACCGATATTTTCTGACCCGTCGAGATTTAGGTATAGCAACTGTATAAAAATTCGGTCAATTTTCTGTAAATTATGTTCCAAACGTCCATGCTTTTTTCCGATTGAGACGAGATTTTATACAGCGTCCAAAATTGAGCCTAAAATCGTGTATATTAAGTTTTTTCGAACATAAAATGACGTGTAGTAGTTTTCTTGATTTTTTCTTAGATTCAGATATAACTTTCCAATATACATTTTTCTCTGGATATATTATTTTGATTATAATTTTTGGACGTTGACATTATGTGTGAAACACTACATCATTTTAATGAGCTCCACTCGAACTGCTGCAAACACTAATTCTTCGATCACCTTTTGACATTAGCAGTGTTCCCAAAACTTTGTTGATAAAAAATGCTACATTTTGTTTAAAAACGAGCTAAAAGATTTTTAAAGAGTGCCAAATAAAAATGCTAAAATTTTTATAAAAATAAATTAGTAGATTTGGCTGTAATTTGATATTTGATTAGGTAAAAAATTCCCAACCAAAAATTCGGAGCAGGCCTTAGAGAGTGGCAGTTTTGGGATGTCGAGCACGTTTTTGATTCGATTACTTTGAAAGTGGTTTTAGTTCATTTTAGGTTCTGCTACAAATCTTGGTTTTCTAGAAAAGTTTACAAAACATATTACGTAATATATCCTATTATGTTTAAGGCACAAAACCCCAAACAAAATTCCGGACTCCCGATAAATAAAAAACTTCTTTCCAGAAAGCGTCCGATTTGGGTTCATGATTTCTTATCGCTCCCATGAAAGGGTCCGCATTGTTTGATTTTTCATTTTTTTTAACAATTTTTTGTGAAAATTTTAATACACACCTCATGGTGCAGTATATAAAAAGTTCTGACCGACCGAACTTTAAGACTTTATTACTTGTTTACAGATGTACTGACACTTTTTATACCCTTCACCACACTGTGGTACAGGGTATTATCTCTTTGTGTATATGTTTGTAACAGGCAAAAGGAAACGAGATAGACACATGGTTCCTTTTGAGAATATGCATAGAATCACTTTCTAAGTCGATTTATGCATGTCCGTCCGTCTGTCCGTCTGTAGATGTTAAATTGTAAACAAAGTACAGGTCGCATTTATGATCCGATTTAGATGAAATTTGGCACAAGTCACTTATTTGGCCCAAGGACGAACCATATTTAAATTGGGAAAAATCGGTTCAGATTTAGATATAGCTCCCATATACATTTTCATCCGATTTATGGTAATTGGGGCACTAAATTCAATCTATATCTTTCGATTTGCACGAAATTCGGTTCAGATTTAGATATAGCTCCCATATATAGTTTCGTCCGATTTAGAGTAAATGGTGCACCAAAGTCCCCATATATCATTCTATTTGCACGAAATTTGGCATATAGTCCTGAATTATGTGCTAAGTTTCGTAAAAATTGGTTCAGATTTACATATAGCTCCCATGTATGGTTTTGTCCGATTTAAGGTAAATGGTGTACCACGAAATTTGGCACAGCGTAATGAATTAGTTATAGAATGGTGTGTATTAAGTTTCCTGAAATCGGTTCAGATTTAGATATAGCTTCTATATCTGACCAAATAAACAATTTAGTATCGGTTGCACAAAGACATGTTTATGGATCCAGTTTCATTTTACTGTTAGGATTCATCTGTTGAATATACCCAAAGTCGTGAAGGGTATCATATAGTCGGCCCCTTTACTACTTTCCTTACTGGTTTATTATGGGAAATCAATTTCATAGCGTGAAACATAGGATTTTAATGTGTAAATGTGAAATCGAAATAATAACCAACATTTTAACTAATTCCAGGAAAAATAAAAATGCTAAAAAGGTGCTAGATCATTTTTTTTGTGCTAAACGAGTTTGAAAAGGGCTAAATCTATCACTAAAAGTGCTAAAGTGGCAAAACTGCTCTCGAGTTATGTTGAATGTGACACTCTTTTGAAGTCGTATTCAATAACATCCGAAACATGGAACGTGGATGACATTGGATATTCCGTTCGCTCCATATGAGATTTACACTTTTTTTTTAAATGTTGATCCTTTGTGAGTTATCAGATTGAGTTAACGATGGGTCCTATCTTTGGATTTGATCTGAGTCAGGTAAAAATGTTAATATTTCCAAAGTTTGGATGAAAATTGAAAATTTTGTGGGAGGATACCAGAATTTGCCCATCTTTGAATCTAATCTGAATTTGAAAAAAAATGTTACGATGTGCCCAGTTTGAATCAAATCGGACATTCCATTAGCCTAGTATTCGATTAATAAATATTCCTTTAGTTTCATAAAATTTAACCTTTTGTGGGGGAGGTACTAGAAGGAGTGAACAGATAAATTCTATCTCTCAACTATATACAGACATGATTATAATATTAAGTTGTGCAAAGTTTAGTTTGAGTCGGATGGCATTAGCCTAATATTAGATTCATAAATATTGAGGTACCACAAGGGGTGGACCAATTGGTCCCATCTTCGCACTTGATCTGGGCTTAATAAATTCAACAGGTTTTCCAAAGTCTGGTTCAAATCGTATAGTTCATTCGCATGATATCATTAATTTAATTTTGAGAAAAAATTTGACCATTTTGTGGGGGATGTACCAGAAGGAGTGGACCAATATTTCCCATCTTCGAATGTGCAAAGTTTGTGTGAAATCGGTTACTCCTTTTGAGAGTTATCTTGCGCACCAGCCGGCCAGAAAGACGGACGGACGACGTTTGTAAATCGACTCCAAATTTTCTGAAAGGGATATGAACGGAATTGTGTCCACCAGTCGTAAGAACCCCGTTTCGATAAAAATACTTTAAACTTTTTTTAATAAGTAAATAAATTTTTTGTCTGCAACGAGGAAATTGAAATAAGTCTGTGAATGACTTATTATTATTTTCTTTATATATTCATCAGTTTCGAAGATCTATCTCTATCTAACCATCTATCTATCTATGTAATTTACGTCACAACTTATGACCATCTCTGACATACCCACCACGATTAAAAATCTTGTAAGTTGCAGCATATTACTTAAATCGTATTTTCTATATAGTTTTTATTAATTGTTAATATAATTAAATGAATTGCATTACTTGTTGAGAGCAGAAGGGATGAATTCTTAAGAAACCTTCTTTTGGCTGCGATTTCTATTGGAAATCAATTTATTAAGTATATATCTAGAATATGAATCAGTATTTCAACTACTTATCAATTCACTGCCCGCCGACTTCCAAAATACATTAGTTTATAATTGCATTTCAAAATGTTTTAATATTTATCTGTCTGAGCGAATAAATTAATTTGATTGATTACTGGCACATTACTCCCGCTTCATCTGTAAAATACTTCTTTTAACTTTGACAGATTAGTATTGTTAAAAAATGCTATTAAAACATTGATCGCAGCATTTGATGGCTTGTCATTCGTTGTTATCGTTTATTTGCTTGACTGGCTGAAATTACAACATACGGTATAGTGTCCCTTGCTGTGTTTCAAAACATCGTGGACACAATTAAAAAAGGATACAATGACGAATGACAAACAATGTCATTCAAGTGTTTAGAAGTTAATATTGTACAAAATCCAAAAAAGAGGTACTTGTCTATAAAATTGAAAAGAGGGGGGTATAATAATGTGGGTTAATGAAATGTTAATATTCTGATCACTTGTTTGTTTTTAAAGAATATCTTTTGTAGGACTTTCAATAGACGTGAATTTTTAAAGAATATTTTTTCTAGATCTCTCAATAGGCGTGCATTTTTAAATAATATTTTTTCTAAGTCTCTCAATATGCGTGGATTTTTGAAGAATGTTTTTTCTAGGTCTCTAGGAAGGGCGTGGATTTATAAAGAATATTTTTTCTAGGTCTCTCAATAGGCGTAGATTTTTAAAGAATATGCCTATAAAGAATGACGCTTATAATTTTCGGAGATGTTGAGATAATAATATTGGGATGAAGTGGACCGAAAATTTTTTGTGTTTTTTCGAATCGATCTATAGGCCACAATTGAAAATCGAACATCACAACAAAACCCATGGTAAAGGGAATCTGGGCAAATAATTAGAACGGCTGTACTGAATGTTAGTAATATTTGTTGGCCTCTAGTGGGTCAAGAGGGTGTAAATATCGCGAAATATTGTCCGTGCTCAGAATATTGAATCACAGAATGTTGGATGTTTGTTAGATTCATATGGTAGGCCCCGTCCGACTATACTGCTCCACTCACTAGTTTAAGTATATTTTCCAACTTATTTATACCCCCTCATAATTTTGAACTAAATAAAACAGACTTATGACATGACTATTAAACACTTCAGGCTCAGCAGGATTACAAACGAAATTTATCAATATCTTACTCATCATGATTCATATCCTTCTCTTCCGCTATCGGCAGGTACGAACACACACACACGAGTTGAAATCCGACAAAATAACAAAAAAGGGGTGCGTTTAATGTCATTTTGATATTAAAACAAATATACCAACCAGCAAACAGAATTACACACACCATAAAAGTCGAACAAAATAAACAAACGCACACACACACATTCATACACACTCAAACAGCAATGAAAGTAACACCAAACATCAAGGATACCCCGAACCGAAGCAATGGCAAATACAAGAGGCATCATTCACTCGTTAATATGGCATGTCATTGACGAAGTGAGCCAGTTGAGAGGGAACAGGGGATTGAAGTGAAGTGGATTGAAGTGTCACAGTTGTTTGTTTGTTTGCTTGTTTTGAGGTTCTGTTGCTTATTGACATTAAATGTAACAATTGTCAAAGGATTTATTAATGTCTATTTAACATCAACAACATCATCATTGTCATTCTTATCCAGATCCATCCTCATCATTCCGAAACTTTGTCGTATAGGCATTTTTTTGTGACTCGCATTCATGGAAAAGGGGGTGGTTTATTATGGCTCTTCGTGGATGTATTGTTTGATTAACTTGTACCATTGTGGTGTTGCAACATTATAACTTCCTAAACACAAGCGCATGGGGTAAGCAAAGGATTCCGCAAATGTTTACATATTGACTTAATATAGGCGAAAAATTGATATTGGGTTTTTGGATGGAAAAACAACCCCCACCCCTTTTTCAATGTATTTTCCATAAGTTTTTGGTTTAGCATTTGTTTTGGCAATGCTGACATTTAGGCCTTTCACGTTTGTTATCTGTTCTTGTCGTTGGTGGTTGTGGGTCTCCATCAATCAATTGATTGATATTAATGAGCATAAAATTTGCATGATTTGATTTGTGATAATTGCCATTAACAACAACATTCAAAATGAAGTTGTTTATTTTGCTGGTTTGTCATTTTGACTCCATAAGGAGTAAATTGTGATACACATCAAATTCGATTTTCTATTGGGTTTCTGATCCCTTTTCCTTTGCAAATAATTTGATTTTGAAACTTTACATAATCTAATTTGAATATAACACGATTCTGTGATTTAATTTTATGACTTTTTGGTTCATTTACATGGGGGAAATTTATGACCTAACTAATTTGCATAATATTTGCAAAGATGAGTGGCGGGTGACATTTTTTGCAAAGATGAGTGGTGGGTGACATTTTTTGCAAACATCTGTCTATTATTTGCATATTATATTTTTGTTTTATGTTTATGCAAATTATTTTATAATAAAAAATGTCAATATATATTTAGAAATATTCAAAATCCATAATCGGTCGATATCTTAATTAAGAAAATATGTAACATTTGCAAAAAAAAAAAAAAAAAAAAAAAATTAACTATGAAGAGAGTTAATTGAGCGGACCCGATTCGCCACTACACCTGGCACAATGTTAACTGCCTTTGGCGTAGGACTTTTTGTCTCAGATAAAATTTTAATGACCAAGGACATCACATTTAAAATAATATTTCATTTTTGGCTTCGAAAACAGTTTTTATTCATTGAAACGACAGGTGTCAATTATTATAGTTTTGTGTGGCCCCAAGAGTTTGTAATGTCGCGAAATATTGGTAGTAGACCCATCTTTAAGCATAAATTAGTCGTCATATCTCGACTAGCTGAGCAGATCTAAACGTGAGTGTCCGTTCGCCCGTTCATCTGTCCATTAAATTCGTAAAAACGTTACAGGCCACAGTTATGGACCAATCGTCAAGAAATGTTGCATGTAGGACCGGTTCTGACTCTTATATCAAATAATGATCCGTTAATATTTAGTTGATGAAATGGACAAAAGATTTTATTTTTGTAATTTTTTTCTGGACGCTCTAGACAAATATGACCCGAACCTCAAAGAAAAAGGTATATGGCCAAGGAACAAGCATGATTTTTTCATGACAATCGGTTATTATATAGCGGTACAAATGAACCCAGACGTTTGTGTGAAAAATTACTAAACTTGCATTATTTTTCCGAGAATAGATAGGCATAGCTCATGGTTCATTCGACGACGATATTCACCGTCGACGCAGAGCGACCCATAGATCTTTCGGAGAATTTCTCTCTCACACTCTCTCTGTTGGCCAACACTATTCTACTTCGAATTTCAAAGCTGATGTTATTAGCTTTGTTTATGGCGGAACCGATCTGTACAAAATCATTTACAACCTCGAAGCTGTTCCACTGTTGGTCTGAGTCTAGCCGTTTACTGACAGACCCACTTTTGCAGACTCCTTCTCAATTCGTTCAAAGGTGGCTGTTGCCGCTCGCAAAGTTCGACCCATTATGTCGATGTCATCGGTGTAGGGGAGTATCATGTGCTGTTTGGTGTACATAGTGTCATTTCTGTTTACCTTTGTCTCTCTTATGACATTTTCCAGCAGGATGTGGAAAAGATCACACGACAACTTCTGACCTTGTGCCAGTTAAATTTATCCTGCATAGTCAATTAATTTTGCAGAAATGAAAAACGCAGACATGGCTTTAAACACCTCTGAGCGGATTGGACTGTCGAATGTGTGTCGGTGTGTTTTTCGTGGATCTTTTCCAGGATTTGCGTAGTCTAAAAATCTGGTCTATAGTGGATGTGCCAGGTCTGAACCTTTGCCTTTTTTTTGCATGGGACACGGGATGCTGAGATTCCAATCATTGGAGTTAGATATAGCTCCTATATAAAATTTCGTCCAATTTTATGTAAACGGTGCACCCAAATTAGGTAAACTAAAACTAAAATCGGTTCAGATTTAGATATAACTCCCATGCATATTAACTAACTCTAATGTTTATCCGTTTGACACGAAATTTTGCAGAACGTATCAAATTGAGACAAGAATGACGTTATTGCGTTTTATTGAAATTGGTGCAGATACAGGCATAGCTCCCATATATATTTCGAACGGGTGTCTGATTGAGATTAAGTTTTGAACAGTGCGGGATACCGAACAGCGTGTATCAAGTTTGCTTTATATCGATTTTCATAAATTTGTCCCATTGTACGGAAACAACTCTAAATCTGACCAAATGAAATGAATTTTAGCATAGGTTGCAGAAAGGTATATGTATGGATTGATGTTAGACGGTTTACTTATAGATAAAGATCACATATTCATGTCAACGTTCCTTCAAAAAGGCGACGTCTGTTTGAGATACATATGTTGAATATACCCAAAGTGGTGAAGGGTATCATATAGTCGGCCCAGTCCGACTTTACTACTTTCCTTACTGGTCTCTTATTGGTTCTGGGGTATCTTCTTCACCGTTACTAGTTGATACCAGTAGCTTTGCAAAATGCTCCTTCCAGATCCTCAACACGCTGTCTGTATCTGCCACCAGGTTTCCTTCTTCATCTCTACATGAGGATGTTCCTGCACCAAAGCCTTCGGTTTAGTGTTTTACTGTTTTGTAAAATTTCCAGGGTTCATTCTGACTCCTGTACATCTCGATTTGCTCAATATACCCTGCTATTATACCCTCAACTTTTATACACAAAAATATGTGCCATCGAAATATCAGCTTTGGACGTCTTATGTTTTTATACCAAATCAGTTTCAGAACATTTAGATTATTTGACAAGAATATTGACAATGAGGAGATTATGCCTGAGATTGGACGACCACTTCTAGTACTTCACCAACCACGTCTTGAAATTTTTAAACTTTATATAAAGAATGGAAATCCATTGGTAGCAAAAATGCTTCATTTTACGACGCACAGTGGGTTAGAGTACCATGTTTTCTTGGATCAAATCAGGGAAGCTATGTTAGAATAATTTTTCTTTATTTTTCAGTTAATACCATTAAAATAAGTTAAAAAAATGTTTTCTAAGTATATTTGAGTATAGTTTTATTAAGTAATGCCAAATATCAGTGTAGGTATATAGTGTAAGGAGTACAATATGATAACATAAACATTGAATTTTATATATCTTAAAGTTAATCATCCAAATCATCATCATCCACGCAGCCAGGGATGGTCCGTATGACGAATTTTCAGGTTTTCGACTGTCAAAAAGGTGTAAACGTCGAAAACGTCATATACCTGTATAAAATGTAGTAAACGTCATTTATTTCAATATTATCACCATATAC
>NW_026888434.1:0-9597 GCF_032173495.1 Musca vetustissima | reverse complement strand
CTTTGAAAGCCAATCTAAGTCAATCTAAAGAAAAAAATTAATAAATATTTTCATAATATGAAAATATGGGGAACATATCAAAAAGTGTACCTATACCAATATAGCTACAAACCGATTATGGTTCTAAATATTGGTACTAGACTCCATGTTTCTTTGGACCAAATTTGTTTCAAAAAATGTTGATTTCATCCAAACTTTGCCCATCTTATTATTTCTTCCAAAATTAGTTCAAGTTCGAACATGGGGAATATCGGTCCACTCCTTCTGGTACCTCCCACACAGGGGCTAGGCCTAAATGCGGGTTACAGTTCATATATATATAAGGTTCATTATCGAACCTTATGTTCTAGTTTTTTCGTATCTTCCGCAGATGAAATGATTACAACAGAGTCTTAGAAGCAAACCCAAACATGGAACTAATCATATAATTATTTTATTATAAAAAAGGGGGTTATATGGGGACGACCCCAAAAAGGGGGCGAATATTAAAAATTTCTGGTAGGGAGATTTGTTAAAATATACGACTACAAAATACCAAATTGCAGCGAATTCGTTTGAAAAACGTGCTCAAGGACCCCAAAATACCTAAAATTGGGGGTACCCATATATGGGGGCTATCCGAAAAAATGGACCTATATTCAGATCTGGACCTGCCTGCAGACAAAAGACAACTTTATGCAAAATTTCAGCACCCTATCTCAATTCCTTCAGAAGATAGCGTGATTACAACAGACGGACGGACAGACGGACGGATATGGCTAGATCGTCTTAGAATTTTACCCTGATCAAGAATATATATACTTTATAGGGTCGGAAATGAATATTTCGATGTGTTACAAACGGAATGAGGGTATAAAAAGAGGGTTATATGGAGAATACCCCAAAAAGGGGGTCCAATATTAATAATTTTTGGTAGGGAGATTTGTTACTATATACAACTACAAAATACCAAATTGCAGCAAATTCGGTTAAAATTTTTTGTGGGGAGATTTGGTGCCTATTATGGACTCAAAATACTAAATTACAGCCAATTCGGTGAAAAAATCCGGTCAAAACCACCCAAAAACTGAAAATTGGGAGATACCCTTATATGCGGGCTACCAGAAAAAGTGGACCTATATTTATAATTTTTAGTGGGGCAATTTGGTACCCAATAAGAACCCCATGTACCAAATAGATCGTCTTAGAAGTTTACCCTGATCAAGAATATATATAGTTTATAGGGTCGGAAATGAATATTTCGATGTGTTACAAACGGAATGTCAAAATTAATATACCCTCCATACTATGGTGGAGGGTATAAAAAGTTGGTACTACATAAATCGCATATCTATTTTCCAAATATTTTCGATATAAATGCTAAATATAATATAGAGACTACAACATTAGATAATCACATAATCAAAAAAATACCAGTGTTAACGCACTGATGGCTTAAACCGCATATTCAGATCCAGCAAAAAGTTATTTTTGTAAAGTCTGCATCTTATTTTCAAATAATAGGATGGTGCGGAAAGCACCAATCCGCAAAATTACCTCTGTCGCAGACTCTACAAATTGGATAGATGCTATTGAATTAAATGATGAGGGCTCAGGACTTTATATATAGCTTTCATTCTGTATAGAACATATTCAAAATGTATAGAACATATTATGGAAAAACAAGTCTTCGATGTGTTGAAAGAACAAGAGTATAAAGTTAAGTTGGTCATCGATACAGAGATGCTTAGAGTACGTGGGTACCTACCTTGCGGTACGTGGGTACCTACCCACGGTGCTGTGAACACCAGTTAAAACAAAGCGTCAACCAACGCCCCCACACCGAAATGCAGGTACCAATCGATCACATGTATTTGGACGCGATCATCTCCTTGGATGAGGAACGGAGCCCCTCTAAAACTCCTGCCTTTCTATGGGTCAGGCTCCACACCGAGCCACAGTTCTACCCGAGATTTGGGTATAAACCACGTCTAGCACGATGCTCCCCGAAGGGCCAACACCAACTGTCAGGCTAGATCCTAGGGACCTAGGGGCCCTAACACCCTTTGCTACCGAAACCTACGGTCAGGCCGGAGCTATTACCAGTAGAAACCCAAACAGTTCGAGACTGGCCACTCATAGACTATAGCCTCTGCCCAGCTTCATAGGCACAGCTACTATTATTAGAACTTATATGTAGGCTCTCTACAATGAAAATAAGTTAGCTTTTTCTACCCTCCACGATTTGAGATAGTGCTCTGAAATTTGCACATACATTGCTACTACTCTTAGGTTCACTATTTAGGGTAGCCATATAACCGTACCTCGCAATATGAGAAGTTTTGACGATTTTTCAACAGAATGGGTTGTAATTGAGCAGAAAATATCCGTACCAAATATTATTAATATTGGCACATATTTTGGAGTACCGCCCATATAACGGTAGCAATAAACATAGCATATTTTGAAGATCTTGGGCACGGTTTACAACAGAATATCTGTACTTAAAATTATAAATATTGGCAAGTATCCAGGTAATCCCTTAATTTTCGGTGTTTGGCTGTAATTTTATATATTGGATGATCATTGAGTAGAAAATGTTCCTTAAAAATTTGTGCAAGCTTCGGAAAAGCCTCCATATAATGGCACTCCACATTTTTGGGGATTTGGGCACGTTTTTCAACCTAATCAGCTGTAATTGGTTGTTGTTGTAGCAGTTAATATGAATTGTATATTTTCCTGTTTAAGTTTCCTCCAGTTCTGTCTCCAGATTTAGAAATGCAGCTACATCCACTGGCTGTAACCACAGATCTTCGGAGTGAGTGACCTGCACCTGGTCATCAATCCGTGCCCAATACGTATTGAGCCGACTGCATCATCCAGAACGTAACTGGGCCAAAACTACTCTGGTTTGTCGGGGCAGCTGACGTTCTTC
Source organism: Musca vetustissima (assembly GCF_032173495.1). NCBI lineage: Eukaryota > Metazoa > Arthropoda > Insecta > Diptera > Muscidae > Musca > Musca vetustissima. The sequence continues at coordinate 6,683 of NW_026888434.1, read as the reverse complement.
AGCTGCTATGGGTGGGGGGTGAGCTCCGAGGACGGCATTCACTTTGTGACCGTTCAGCGCTGCGGCTACTGCATCTGTATGAATGCCATTCAGACCTGCTCGATAGGCAGCTGTAATTGGTTGTTTTATTTGGTAGCATGAATCCTACTTAAAATTGTCAATATTGGCCCACTGCTCTGTATTTTGGGGGTTTGGTCACGTGTTTCAACCAAATTGGCTGTAATTTTATTTTTTAAGTGATCAGTGAGTACAAAATCTCTTTACAAATAATTATCAATATTGATCCATGTTTCCGGGGAGCACCCATATAATGGTAACCCCAATAATTTCTCATAAGCTGTCAAATATTCCTACCAAAAATGTTTTTATCTCCATTCCCATTGTAGTACCTAAAATATGTCATTCCGGGATATTGAAGGCGAGACACATTTCTGCGAAAAATTACCTATTTAGGACCAAGTTTTGATATAGCAATACATACAGGTCTCGCCCCATTTTCGGTATTATAAAGACATTGACCTAATCTTCTCCTATAGTTGGCTATAATTTGGCATAATGGATCGCAGAACATCATCCCAGAAGTTGTGCACTATGTCTAAAGGTTTTTACTCCCGTTTTCCAACCTGAGTGTTATCGGTAGTTGGCATATTCAATACGAATAGGTAACATCGGACGGAGGTTTTGGTACAACCATCAAATTATATATTAGCTATTTTTCTAATATTGCTGGTTTTTTGTCGGTTGTTTTCTTTACAGCTGAACTTAATGATAGATTTTTGCAAAGAAAATATCTCGTATATTAGTTTTCTCTGTGATACACATTTTTGGTATGGGATATATGCGACGTGTTCTGTTTATAAGTTCAAAGATATTGAAAAACGATTAGGCATATAACCACCTGATTTTATATTTCCCGTTGCATATCAACATTTCATTTACTTTAAGGAACAACATGTCATATTATTATTATTTTCAAACAAATTAATCTAGGACATGGATCTTAGAATCCGAATACCCTGAATGACCACAAACTTGATTCAGAATGTTTTCTGATTTTCCATCCTTGCATAAGTCCCAAAATGTACCTGTATTCTATGGAAAACGTGTAAATACAATGATCGCGTGTGCATTCAATAATATACTTCTCAATTATTTTTTTGTATTCTCCCAAAAAATTTTTCAATACAATGTCAATCCAATTTAAAAAAAAATTAAATATTTTGAAAATTTTCAATAAATGACAAATGTAGGCTTAAAGGAATGATACGCTACCAATTTTCGCCCAAAATACCTAAAAATAACAACTACGACGTGGTGCTATCAATATAGCTCGATACTAAATTCGCGGAAATGCAAATATGCTTCAAACAATTTTTTTGCAAATTTTTCGCGATTAAATTAAGAAAAATCCGTTCAGCCGTTTTCGAGTTTTAGCGAGACTAACGAACAGCAATTCATTTTTATATATATAGATTTGTGAACAAATCAATTTAAAAATTAAGTCTCTAATATAGTGTCTTAATTTTTAAATTGATTTGCTGGCAAATAATTCATCGAATCTAATTAATAAAAAAAGTGGCAAATGTCATATCCGAGCGATAGATTATCCTCAGCACATCATTAACAACAAAAGCAACAAAAATACACTTCCATTGCCCCACCCCCCAAAAAACACCGCACAAGTGTTCTACTTCAATATCAATCTCTACTCTTAAAATTTCGCCAAAAAATATCTCAAAAATAAATCAATCAATCAATCAATTATTATTGTTGTTGTTCGTAACAATTTCGTTAGTTGTAACAAAAATTGAGCAACATTAATATCGTCGTCGTCGTCGTCGTCGTTTTTCGATTTTGTTGCACAAAAAAGTGAAAAAAAAGAAAAACGTGTTGCCTGATGATGAATTGAAATGAAACGAAAAGAAAATTACTTGGAAAATATTTTCGTCAATCGCCACAAAAAAAGGGGTCAGGCAGCAACAATTTCCACAGCAACAATACCAATGAATCGACAAAAATTGATTCCTTACAGGAGGACCAGTGAGTTGGGTTGTTCGTTCAATCCATCCTTTCCTACCACAATCGAAGGGGTTATGTTTCCAAAGGACCGTATTTTAATGTAAACCCGTTTGTGTTGTTCCTGTTGTTGGTATAGCACAATAAAAATGTTGGCCAATCCATTTGCTTTGTAGTTCGCTGTTCGATTCACATGCAAATCGATTAAAAATTCTCTGAGAAAATAACAGAAGGTATTCTAGTGAATTTTTATTTTTTTTGTATGAAGGGTTGTGGAGCTTTTGGATGTGTATTTTTTTGCTTTGAGAACATTTACAGGTGTATAGTGAATAGGGTTATTAAGTAAGGAGCTTGCAATATTTTGCACGTACATTGTTACTACCAGGTTGGTTGTCATGAAAAAATATTTGTTTTGATTTTCTTGGGCATTTTTATACCCTCCACCATAGTATGGAGGGTATATTAGTTTTGTTTTTCCGTTTGTAACGCATCGAAATAATCACTTCCGACCCTATAAAGTATATATATTCTTGATCAGCGTAAAATTATATGACGATCTATGCATGTCCGTCTGTCCGTCTGTCTGTTGTAATCACTCTAGCGTCTAAACGAATTGAGATAGAACACCAAAATTTTGCATAGAGTCGTCTTTTGTCTGCAGGCAGGTCAAGTTCGATGATGGGCTACATCGGTCCACGTTTAGGCATAGCTCCCATATAAGGGTACCCCCAAATTTTCAGTATTCCTGGGTTCTTGAGCGCGTTTTCAACCGAATTCGCTGAAATTTGGTAAAATGGGTTCTTTTTGGACACCAAATTTCTCCACTAAAAATTATAAATATAGGTCCACTTTTTCTGGTAGCCCCCATAGGACGGTACCTCTCAATTTTCAGTTTTTGGGGGGTTTTGACCGGATTTTTTTTACCGAATTGGCTGTAATTTAGTACTTTGAGTTCTTATTGGGTATCAAATCTCTCCATAAAACATTATAAATATAGGTCCATTTTTTCGGCTAGCCCTCATATAAGGGTACCCCCAATTTTCGGTATTTTTGGGTTCTTGAGCCCGTTTTTTAACCGAATTCGCTGAAATTTGGTACTTTGAGTTCTAATTGCGTAGCAAATCTCTCCACTAAAATGTATATATATGGGTACCCTCCAATTTTCGTTATTTTAGGGTTCTTGAGCGCGGGTTTCAACCGAATTCGCTGTAATTTGGTATTTTGTAGTCGTATATGGTAACAAATCTTCCTACCAAAAATTATTAATATTCACCCCCTCTTAAGGGTAGTCCATTTATAACCCCCTTTTTATACCCTCCACCATAGTATGGAGGGTATATTAATTTTGTTTTTCCGTTTGTAACTCATCGAAATAATCATTTCCGACCCTATACGGTATATATATTCTTGATCAGCGTAAAATTCTAAGACGATCTAGCCATGTCCGTCTGTCCCTCTGTTGTAATCACTCTAGCGTCTAAACGAATTGAGATAGAGCCTCAAAATTTAGCATAGACTCGTCTTTTGTCTGCAGGCAGGTCAAGTTCGAAGATGGGCTATATCGGTCCACGTTTAGACATAGCTCCCATATAAGGGTACCGCCCAAATTTCGTTATTTTGGTGTTCTTGATCGTGTTTTTCAACCAAATTCGCTGAAATTTGGTACATTCAGTTCTTATTGGGTACCAAATCTCCCTACTAAAATTATACGTTTCCACGACAGAGGGGTCTACGATCCGAAACGACCCGAGTCTTACTCGGCCAACGTCTGTCACCTCAGCCCATTGTGTAAAAGCAATAGGGCTGCTACAACAACAACAACTAAAATTATAAATATAGGTCTATTTTTTCTGGTACCCCCATATAACGGTACCCCTCAATTTTCGGTATTTTGGGGTTCTTGAGCGCGTTTTTCAACCGAATTCGCTGACATTTGCTACATTGAGTTCTTATTGGGTACTAAATGTCTCCACAAAAAATTATAAATATAGGTCCACTTTTTCTGGTTGCCCCCATATAACGGTACCTCCTAATTTTCAATATTTTGATCGTATTTTTCCGCCGAATTAGCTGTAATTTATTATTTTGAGTTCTTAATAGGTCCCAAATCTCTCCACAAAAAATTATGAATATAGGTCCATTTTTTCGGATAGTCCCCATATAAAGGTACCCCCAATTTTCGGTATTTTGGGGTTCTTGAGCGCGTTCTTCAACCGAATTTGCTGCAAATTGGTATTTTGTAGTCGTATATGGTACCAAATCTCCCTTCCAAAAATTATTAATATTCGCCCCCATTTTGGGGTAGTCCTCATACAACCCCCGTTTTTTTATATTAAAATGGTTATCTGATTTGTTCCGCGTTTCTTTGATGTAATCATTTCACCTGTGGAGGATATCGAGATAGAACGTAAGGTTCGATAATGAACTATAACCCGCATTTAGACCTAGCCCCTGTATGGAGGTTCCAGAAGAAGTATACCGATATTCCCCATTTTCGAATTTGAACTAAGATTGGAAGAAATAATAAGATGGACAAAGTTTGGATGAAATGTAAACTTTCTGAAACGGATTTGGTCCAAAGAAACATGGGGTCTAGAACCAATATTTCGATGAGGCACATTATCACGGTGTAAATTGTATACACCCTCATTAGCCATAAGGCTGAGGGTATAATTATCCATTAAAAATTTCTGAAATTTGTATTATAGTTTACATAGAAATGTCGGTATAGGTCCACTTTTTGGTATGTTCCCTATATTTTCATTTCTAGTACCTGTCAGTATATCTATGGTGGAGGGTATCCAAAATTCGGCCCGGCCGAACTTAACGCTTTTTCACTTGTTTATATTAAAATAGTTAGCTGATGTTTTCCGTGTATTGGGGTTATCACATATATTCCACCATAGTAGGGGGGATATTAGGTAGACGAAATTTTCAGTTCATAGCCCACATAGTATGGAATTCTAAAAGGATTTAGTCGATTTAGCCATATGTTGTAATAATTTTTTTCTTTCGGAGGATATCGACATAAAAACTAAAACGTGTGGTTTGAGAACGAACTGTATTGACCCGCATTTAGGACCAGGTCCTATATAAAACATCCTTCCTACTTAATATTCAGCGTGATGGACGGTATTCGGATTCAAAACTAAAATATTAGCTTGGGACTTGAGCTACATCGGCCCTTAATTAGGCTTAACCCCTTATATAATGAAAACACCAAGTTGCTAATTCCTACACAATGTTATTAATATTGGTCCCGCTTTAGTATGCCTCATATATAATATTGCCCTCTAAATTGGAGTATTTTCAGGATTTTATACACATGATTCACCGTACCATGCGTTAATAATATATTTCAACATTTTTGGGTTTTGAGATTTTAGGAAAACCCCCATTGAAATTGCTGAATTTTCTATTTGGTTTACAACAATCGATTGGAAGAATTGTCGTTATATGTATGTTCCCTATTTTTTCATTTCAACAATTTTTGTCAGTATTTCTATGGTGGAGGGTATCCAAAGTTCGGGCCGGCCGAACTTAACGCTTTTTTACTTGTTTTCAAATAAAATTAGCCTCCAAAATTTTCGTTATTGAGGGGGATTGAGCCAATAGACTGTAATGTGATTTGGATTTTAATTGAGTAGAAAATTCCAATACCAAAAATTAGCTATATTGGACGAAAATTTCGGGAAGTCCCTATGTGAATTTTTGAGATAGGTTCCTGTGCTGACACTAAAGATGCTGTAATTTATAAATCCCAACCATTTGGATGTGTAAATAACAGCAACTTCAGTGGCGAGAAAAATCTTTTTAGACAATATTTGTTAGCAGTCGATGTATTGATATAGACCTCCTTCAACCGTTCACCTTCCCCCGCCCTCCCTAAAACTTCACGATTTCAACAGAATTTTCTTATCGAAGTAGCTACAATTTGGCAAATTTGCTTTCCATCATTTGCTTTGAAGGACGTCTTCCACGAATAAACATTGAAATGAAAGAAATCCTTTTGTGTAACCCTAAATATGTACGTGACTCGGAACTATATGAACAAATATTTTCATAAATAAAATTGCAGTTTAATTGATTTTCATATTGAGGTTATGTTGCTATGCTACAACAATATGCACATACATATGTTGCTGTAATGCATACAAATTTAAGGTTGTCTATGTAAAAAAACCTTAAAAAACACTTGTGGTGAAAATACATTTTTTTAAAATCTTCGTCGGTATTAGGCTTTGTTTTAAATCCTTGAAAAAATAAGTTTTAAAAATCCACGCCTGTGTTAGTTCTTGAAAAAATATGATTTAAAAATCCACGTTTATATTAGTCCTTGAAATGTATGTTTTTAAATCCACGCCTATATCATATTATTTTACTTAGCTGGCTTGTGACAGAACTTTCGTTCCATAAGTCCAGCTTAAAAAAGATTTCCAGGCGCCTCCGTCTTTTGCACAGTTTTTCCAATTTGAATAACCATTATCGGCAATGTTGTCTTCAACTTGGTCTTTCCCCTTATTCATGGCCTTCACTTCTGCGTGAACCATCAGTTGGTTCGCATTTCTATGCCTTCTGGGCTGGGGCATCTTCATCCATTCTCACAACATGACCTAGCCAACGTAGTCGCTGCAGCTCAATACGTCTAACAATGTCAATGTCCGAGA
>NW_026888433.1:0-9577 GCF_032173495.1 Musca vetustissima | reverse complement strand
AAAAACCTGGGACCTGTGGTCCTGTGAATTTTTTTTCTATAAAAAAACTGGGACCTGTGGTCCTGTGAATTTTTTTCTATAGAAAAAAACTGGGACCTGTGGTCCTGTGAATTTTTTTCTATAGAAAAAAACTGGGACCTGTGGTCCTGCGAATTTATTTCTATAGAAAAAAACTGGGACCTGTGGTCCTGTGAATTTTTTTCTATAGAAAAAAACTGGGACCTGTGGTCCTGTGAATTTTTTTCTATAGAAAAAAACTGGGACCTGTGGTCCTGTGAATTTTTTTCTATAGAAAAAAACTGGGACCTGTGGTCCTGAAAAAAACTGGGACCTGTGGTCCTGTGAATTTTTTTCTATAGAAAAAAACTGGGACCTGTGGTCCTGTGAATTTTTTTCTATAGAAAAAAACTGGAACCTGTGGTCCTGAAAAAAACTGGGACCTGTGGTCCTGCGAATTTTTTTCTATAGAAAAAAACTGGGACCTGTGGTCCTGTGAATTTATTTCTATAGAAAAAAACTGGGACCTGTGGTCCTGTGAATTTTTTTCTATAGAAAAAAAAACTGGGACCTGTCTGATTTTTTTCTATAGAAAAAAACTGGGACCTGTGAATTTTTTTCTATAGTCCTGTGAATTTTTTTATAGAAAAAAACTGCGACCTGTGGTCCTGCAAATTTTTTTCTATAGAAAAAACTGGGACCTGTGGTCCTGTGAATTTTTTTCTATAGAAAAAAACTGGGACCTGTGGTCCTGTGAATTTTTTTCTATAGAAAAAAACTGGGACCTGTGGTCCTGTGAATTTTTTTCTATAGAAAAAAACTGGGACCTGTGGTCCTGCGAATTTTTTTCTATAGAAAAAAACTGGGACCTGTGGTCCTGTGAATTTTTTTCTATAGAAAAAAACTGGGACCTGTGGTCCTGTGAATTTTTTTCTATAGAAAAAAACTGGGACCTGTGGTCCTGTGAATTTTTTTCTATAGAAAAAAACTGGGACCTGTGGTCCTGTGAATTTTTTTCTGTAGAAAAAAACTGGGACCTGTGGTCCTGTGAATTTTTTTCTATAGAAAAAAACTGGGACCTGTGGTCCTGCGAATTTTTTTCTATAGAAAAAAACTGGGACCTGTGGTCCTGCGAATTTTTTTCTATAGAAAAAAACTGGGACCTGTGGTCCTGCGAATTTTTCTTCAAAAGAAAAAACTGGGACCTGTGGTCCTGCGAATTTTTTTCTATAGAAAAAAACTGGGACCTGTGGTCCTGCGAATTTTTTTCTATAGAAAAAAAACTGGGACCTGTTTTTTTCTATAGTCCTGTGAATTTTTTTCTATAGAAAAAACTGGGACCTGTGGTCCTGCGAATTTTTTTCTATAGAAAAAAACTGGGACCTGTGGTCCTGCGAATTTTTTTCTATAGAAAAAAACTGGGACCTGTGGTCCTGCGAATTTTTTTTTATAGAAAAAAACTGGGACCTGTGGTCCTGTGAATTTTTTTCTATAGAAAAAAACTGGGACCTGTGGTCCTGTGAATTTTTTTCTATAGAAAAAAACTGGGACCTGTGGTCCTGTGAATTTTTTTCTATAGAAAAAAAAACTGGGACCTGTGGTCCTGTGAATTTTTTTCTATAGAAAAAAACTGGGACCTGTGGTCCTGTGAATTTTTTTCTATAGAAAAAAAACTGGGACCTGTGGTCCTGTGAATTTTTTTCTATAGAAAAAAACTGGGACCTGTGGTCCAGTGAATTTTTTTCTATAGAAAAAAACTGGGACCTGTGGTCCTGTGAATTTTTTTCTATAGAAAAAAACTGGGACCTGTGGTCCTGTGAATTTTTTCTATAGAAAAAACTGGGACCTTTGGTCCTGTGAATTTTTTTCTGGGACCTGTGGTCCTGTTAATTTTTTTCTATAGAAAAAACTGGGACCTGTGGTCCTGTGAATTTTTTTCTATAGAAAAAAACTAGGACCTGTTGTCCTGTGATTTTTTTTCTATAGAAAAAAACTGCGACCTGTTGTCCTGTGAATTTTTTTCTATAGAAAGAAACTAGGACCTGTTGTCCTGTGAATTTTTTTCTATAGAAAAAAAACTGGGACCAGTGGTCCTGTGAATTTTTTTCTATAGAAAAAAAACTGGGACCTGTGGTCCTGCGAATTGTTTTCTATAGAAAAAAGATATAATTAATTAAATAATTATTTATTACTATAGTGTATAAATTAATGAAAGCTCAGTTTAATTTGGACTACAATAAATCTAATGCAAAACTAATACCGTCTCTCTAAGTATCAAACAGCTGGCAACTATGCTGTTTTTACAGTTTTTGCGGTAAACGTTTGGTGGTCAGCGTTATAACCAATGATGCTGTGTGTGTGTAGCACACGCTGTCATTTGACCATGTTATCGTAATTGAATTCTATCTATGCTCATGTTTACATAAACATCCTCGTGTGTACGGGGATGAATTTCGTTGCGTTGCGGTTGGTTTGTGAAATTAACGTTGTTTTTTGCTGCTGTTGTTGTTTTTGTTTATTTGCTATTTTGTTGCTACTTTTGCAATCTTTATAATGGCCAATGGGTTGACTCGGTGGTGACCCTTACCGCATATGGTATAGCCGGGCCAGTTGCTACAAAATGAATACGTGCGTAAAATATTTTGAATAATGTCATTAGCTGGGAATTCATTTGGGCATATAATTAATAAATTTCCATTAAACATTATTTAATTTAATTTAAAATATCGATTTTTTCGACTTGTTGTTTTGTGTAGTTAAGCAGCAGTACTTATATCGACATGTCGGTGTAAATTGAAATGAAACCAAATGAGACTTATTTTGTGGTTTTGTAAAAATTGCAACTAAATGTAATTACAATAGGTAATTGATTTGGGGGGAGTGGGTGATTGGATATATGGGGTATGGGATTACACAGATATAGATAGAATTATGCGAAAAGGTAGTTAATTGTTTATTTCGAAATTAGGTAGGAGTTGTTATTATTTAAATAAAGGGAATATCAGACAGAGAAAAAAAAACAAACAAAAACAATTAAATGATTGGTAATTTATATTTAAAATGACATTGTAAATGGTGGTTTTGGTTTTTATCTGTAAGTATTTAAATTGAAAACAATTAAATATATATTTATGACAGGGTTACCAACATTGAAAGACAAATGTATTGCAATATCTTAAAAAGCCACATATGAAGTCAAGAAATCTCTGTCCGGTTTTATTAAGTTCGGAGGGAAACTTTTTTAACTTGAATATTCTAATAACATTGGTATTATATGTACATGATTTCGAATACTTGACACTATGGCCGTATGATTTTTTTAGTTAGAAAATATCTTTAACATTTTGCCAGTGGTCGTCTGAATTTGCTCTTTGAGAAGAGCATACATGGAGTATCTAAAGATCAAGACATAGATTATAGGGATGAACTATCTCCACGCTCACAAGATATCATGCATACAGTCAGAATTAGTAGACCAGGAGACATTGACTGTAAATGTTGGACTTGAAATTATTATACAATACTATGGGCCAGAGATCCCATTTTTGGTCATAATTAAAGTAGTGGGTTTATAAAATAAATATCACATATAAAGGTTTCGGGGATACTAATTACTAATTCTGCAAGAAAAGAGTAGGTCGAAAATGGCAGTCAACATTATTAATGACCCTAGTTTCAGGGTAGCCCTTATATGGTGGTACTCCTAGGAGGAGATACCATTATGCGGTAGACTTATGGACGTATAAATTATCAACATTGTTACAGGAGATGGATCGTTGGTGCAACAAAGTCCAACATATCTTTCGATTTGCACGAAATTAAGCACAGCGTATGGAATTGAGTCTAGAGTGATGTGTGCTATGTTTCGTGAAAATCGGTTCAGCTTTAGATATAGCTCCCATATATAGTTTCGTCCGATTTTATGTAAATGGTGCTCCAAAGCCACTATATATCTTTCGATTTGTACAAAATTTGGCATAGCGTACTGAATTATTAAGTGCAAAATCATGTGAGTTAAGTTTCGTTAAAATCGGTTCAGATACAGATATAGCTCCCATATATTTTTTCGTCCGATTTAAGGTAAATGGTGCACCAAAATTATTGAAAATCGGTTCAGATTTAGATATATCTACCATATATAGCTTCTTCCGATTTTAGGTAAATGGTGCACCAAAGTCCCTTTATATCTTTCGATTTGCACAAAATTTGGCATAACGTACTGAATTAAGTGCAGATTGATTCGAGAAAATCGGTTCAGATTTAGATATAGCTCCCATTTATATTTTTCTTCGATTTTATGTAAAGTGTGCACTAAAGACCCAAAGTTTGTACGATTGACACACAATTTTTTTGAAATCGGTTCAGATTTAGATATAGCTCCCATGTGTATTTTCGATGGATTTTAGGTAAACGTTGCACCGGTTGACACGAAACGTATTGAGATTAGAATGACGTTATAGTTTTTTTTTTAATAGGTACAGATGCAGACACAAACGTGTATCTGATAGAGATTAAATTTATGTAAATAAAATCGATTTACATAAATTTGTCCCATTGTACGCAACCGACTCGAAACTTGCCCGAATGAAATGAAATTTAGCATAGGTTGCAGATCACATATTCAAGTTTGTTCAATGTCAAGGCGGAAAAGGCGGAGTCTGTTAGGAGTCATATGTAAAATATACCCAAAGAGGTGAAGGGTATCGGCCCAGTCCGACTTTACTACTTTCCTTACTGGTTTGATTTAAGGCTCCCCCTCCCACTCTTTGTAGTTGTTTTTTGTAATTAACGAAAAATCTTCCGATTCCAAAAATTCGAAAGTGTACATTGGTGGCTCTGGTATCAACAAGGATTATTAACATCGCACAAAAGTTAACAAAATGGCGGACATGTGAAATTGAATTTGTCAAAAAAATCCTATTTTCGACGGCGTATTGATTTAGAATAAAGGGAAGAACTTTACTTACAGAATAACGTGTAAAATTTTGAAAGGGATTAGATTATTAATTTTAGGGTTATCGAGAAAAACGCGTTTAATGTTTGAGAACCACTCTCAGGAGTCGCTTAATACTTCAAGAGTTCTTGATATTTTCACTTGAAACTTTTAAGGGACATTCTTGAATTAGTGTTGGTTAGAATTAAAAAAATCATCCAAAATTCATTCTTTTGAAACGAAGATTAGGTGCGGTTCCCTTAATATAGATTTGAGGAAGTCATATTACGATGTCCAAGTGGTGAGGTACCAGAATATGTTGTCGGGTAGCCCACCTTTCTGGATCAAATCTATATTGAAGCATTATACATTTTATTAGGGAAAATCGGAGAAGTTTTAATTTTAGATGCGAAAAGTTAGATCAATTACCTGCATATGAAATTTAAAGATTTTTCAAAATGTTGGCCCATTATGGTGAAGACGCGAAGGAGTGGATTGGTAAACGTCATTATCGGACAGGATATGAGCCGTTTATTTTGAAAGTGGTTTAAGTCCATTTTTTCCTCTATTGAATTATTTAATGGTTTCTGTTTAAAAAAATTTGTTAAGTGGTACTAATTTTGTTTGCATGTTAGAAAATAAAATGTTATATGTTTTGTAAAATATACTAGAAATCCAAGATGGGTACCAAAATTTAATATGTGCTTAAACCAGTTTCAAAGTACACGACTCATATATTTTCTTACAATTTTGTTAACAAATATAATATTGAGGTAATGTTTATTCAGCAACATTTTTATGCTTTTATAGAAGAGTTATCCAAGAAGTAGACCGATATTTCCTAAATGCAAACTTTTTTATTGAAAGAAATATTGATTAAATCTGTTATTCATCTGGAGCAAGCCAGCAGACGGAAAGTTTTACTTTTTCTATTTCTGTTTCTGCCAAATCAATAAACACAAAGGAAGACAAAGACAATACTAAGCTTCAGTATTGTGTTGCAATTAGCTAACACCAGTTCTGTGATATACCTAATTTTTAACTGTGATTTTTTATTTATAATTTATTTTTATTATATAAATGTTGGTGGAGTCCCGTTTTTTAGTCTAAGTAAATAATAGAAAAATGACAAATAATTAAAGTAAGTTAAAAATAAGTGCAATATTTAAAATGTAATAAAAGAAATTACATCTTCATTTTTATTTTGTCAATAGATTAATAAAATCAGCTCTTGAAAATGGGTGAAAAAAGCCAACGAAACGTCGAGCGAAATATGGAATAAAAATCGTTTTATTTTCATAAAAAATTATCTGACCAGAAAAGCCCAACAAAAAACATAAAGATTCAATAGGAAAGTTTTATGTCTACTCCAAATTGTCTGAAACGGTTTGGTTTCCCAATTGTTTTTAACACCGTTATGTTTGGTGTCATGATACCCTTATTAGCTTTAAGATTCAATATAAAACAATGCATAGAAACATACGGTATAAATGTGAGCAAATATTAAATTTTATTTTTCAGGCGATGTTCGTTGGACGGTGGTAACATCGGATATTTCCAATGCAGAGGAAAATCGTGAAAACCTGATATTTTGTGAATTTCAACCGGCCAAATGGTATCAGTTGCGTATATCGGCAACAAATGACGCGGGTAAAACAACAGAACATTATCACTTCGCTACAACGAATATAGATGGTGTTACAATACCACCACCTCCCGTCTTTCCATCGGAAAATGATTTAATGAATAACCTCATTAATGCTACAAATCCCACCAATGGCGACTGGCTGTCAACGTTTATTGTCATTGTCATTATAACTGTGGCCATAATAACAATGTAAGTAGAATTTTAATAAAAAAAAACTATTTAAAATATTATTTATTTAAAATGTATGTATATAGATGTTATAAGAATTATTGCAGGATGAGTTTGGGTTCCTTTATATAGATTCAATTTAAATTTTCTTCAGTATTCGAATTAGTCAGCCTATACGGAAAAATTGTTCCCACAGAGTATTACCCTAAAAATTATCACAGGCTAAAAAAAAAACAAAAAACTGTTCCAACCATATCTTAGGTAGTGATTCTTGTGGCTTTAGCAAGGGCTTCCCTCAAAAACACATTTATCTATCTATCTCTCCCCACCCACTCTCTCTAACCTTTCTTCTTCTTCATACACTATTCATTACCATTAGTGTTCCATTGCAAATTGTTAAACAATAAATGGACTATTCTCGGAGTAATCTTTAAGAACATAAGCCATTTAGTTTGAAGACTAAGACTAGTTTATGTACATAGGACAGCAGAGTGTAGCTGGCAACAGTCGTTGAAGAAAAACGAATTTAATTAATCTCTTTCTCATATTAACTCTGACAGCAATAAACTACACTAGCCCATTATGCTTAAGATGAACGGACGAATTAACTTCTGTATGCCCTGTAATTAGTCTTCTTACTTCGTCTTCAACGTGAGGGTGTCGTTGTTGTTGTTGCTATAAGGGGTTTTTCTCACTGTTGCTTGCTGTCGGCGTTGTGTTTTTATTTTTCTTTCTTGTTGTTTTTTTTTTTTTTTTTTGAAGTATTGTTGTTGTGAAAAAAGGAAACTCATCTAATTCTCACGTTTTTAATTATGTGCCATTTTAACATTTTCCATGTTCTTTTTTTCTTTCTCCCCTTCCCTACAATTCTTTTTCTACTCTTTTTTTTCAATGTTTCATGTTTTGCATCGTTACTGGATGAATGTTTTGCTGTCGCCACCATCGTACGTGTGTTTGTGTGTGTGTGTGTGTCTTTCTGACCCCTCCAGAGCTTTAACCATAAAACATCGTCGCACTCTATGTGGCCCCCTGGCCGAGGGCTATGAATCCCGCACATTACCGGGTGAATACAAAGAAGACCATGACAATCGCCGCAATCAGCAGGTGTATAGTGCTTCACCCGTTAAAACAGTGGATAAAGGAAATGAATCAGGTGAGTCAAGTCGTGTCGAGTTGAATTGAGTTGAGTTGAGGAGTTGCGACGACAAAGAGTAATGATGTAAAAATGTAACAAAAATGCATCAAAAGGAAATAAAACCCAAATAGCAAAAAAAGACGAGTAGATTAAAATTCGGACTAAAATTGTAACACAATTCATCGTAACACAGTGACTGAAGTTTATGAAGGGTCAAAATGGAAAAATGTAGCAGTTAATTGAAATTTTTTCCTACACTTACCCACCCACTTTAGAAATAACAAATATAAAAAAATAGATGATAAATGAAATGAAGGGATTATATCGTAAATATTATATTGCAAATAAAATTTGTTTTGTAAGGATGGCAGTATTGGGTGTCTTTTGTGACAATGAGTATTGAGCTGAAGGTATTTTATTTTATTGGCGGAATTACAAAGTTAATAGATAACGGCTATTTATATTATCAATAATACTAAGATTCAATTGTCCATTTGATACCAACAATAATTGTCAGCAATTGTGTGTTAGGAACATTTCAAAAATAGTTTTTTTTGCGTATACGCATTATCATTGTCATAATATGTATAGGTTTTTACTTATAGCAGGTAGATAACTCTTCTGCTGGTAACTGGAAAGTTCGCGAAGAAAAATCTTAGATCTTAGTTTGTGTCTATTGCAGGTTATTTTTAAAGAACAAAAATAACCCACAGTCATATACCAATCCTCACAAAATGTTGCTTGTAGGACGAGTTCTGGCCAAGGAAGGCTCGAACACTGTGAAATTTTTACTGAGGAAGAGAATCTGGCCAAAGTTTCGTGGTGTTTTACTGAATGTTTTGAAATACAAACATATAGGGTTCTAGTAACATGGTACGGGTAAAATTTAGAAAATATAATTAAGGGGACCCCCCATTCTCGGGGTCAAAATTTTTTTTGATTTAATTCGATTCTACACTAATTTAAGAATGTCCCTACAAAATTTCAAGTGAAAATCTCAAGAACTCTTGAAAATATAGCCGATTTATTGTGTCAGCATCAAGTGACGGCTGAAGGGCTTCTCAAACTTTAAACGCGTTTTTCTCTTTTGCGAATGGCGGGCACGATAACTCAAAAACTAATAACCCAATCGATTCCAAATTTGTACACGTTTCACTTTGAGTGTATGGCTATCGTATGAACTAGGATAAAGCCGATCGGTGAAGATCTTCCTTATTTTTTAACTTGGTTTTTGGTCAAAAATCGGCGATTTTCTAAAAATATTTTTTCAAAGGTCCGCCATTTTGTTAATTATAGAGCGAAGTCAATATCCCAGTTCATACGAGAGCCAGACATGTAGTTTTTCTAACATCGTTGGAATTTTCGGATTCCGATGTTCCAGTGAGGAGTTATCATGCCCGCTATCAAATGTAAGGACTTTTCTTTAATTACAAAAAACTATTTTTTGTAAATTAT
The DNA here is from genome assembly GCF_032173495.1 of Musca vetustissima. Taxonomy (NCBI): domain Eukaryota; kingdom Metazoa; phylum Arthropoda; class Insecta; order Diptera; family Muscidae; genus Musca; species Musca vetustissima. The sequence continues at coordinate 241 of NW_026888433.1, read as the reverse complement.
TTTTCTTCTCTTTTAAATCTTCAAATATATATGTGCAAAGTTACAAACCTTAACAAGCATTGGTATTCATTTACCAGCCCATAGAAAATCTTGAAAAATTTAAATCGAGAATGGGTGGGGTTCCCTTAAAACGTTAAAATGTCGATTTGTCGTCTTTGAGGGCCCCACCTTAAATCTCATGAGCAAAATTTGTGTAGAACAGTGCGAGAGTGAAAATCACATCTTGTGATACATTAAGATC
>NW_026888432.1:0-96866 GCF_032173495.1 Musca vetustissima | reverse complement strand
CAAGGGCCAACTGAGGTGTGGATTTATTAAAGAATATTTTTCAAGGGCCAACTGAGGCGTGGATTTATTAAAGAATATTTTTCAAGGGCCAACTGAGGCGTGGATTTATTAATGAATATTTTTCAAGGGCCAACTGAGGCGTGGATTTATTAAAGAATATTTTTCAAGGGCCAACTGAGGCGTGGATTTATTAAAGAATATTTTTCAAGGGCCAACTGAGGCGTGGATTTATTAAAGAATATTTTTCAAGGGCCAACTGAGGCGTGGATTTATTAAAGAATATTTTTCAAGGGCCAACTGAGGCGTGGATTTATTAAAGAATATTTTTCAAGGGCCAACTGAGGCGTGGATTTATTAAAGAATATTTTTCAAGGGCCAACTGAGGCGTGGATTTATTAAAGAATATTTTTCAAGGGCCAACTGAGGCGTGGATTTATTAAAGAATATTTTTCAAGGGCCAACTGAGGCGTGGATTTATTAAAGAATATTTTTCAAGGGCCAACTGAGGCGTGGATTTATTAAAGAATATTTTTCAAGGGCCAACTGAGGCGTGGATTTATTAAAGAATATTTTTCAAGGGCCAACTGAGGCGTGGATTTATTAAAGAATATTTTTCAAGGGCCAACTGAGGCGTGGATTTATTAAAGAATATTTTTCAAGGGCCAACTGAGGCGTGGATTTATTAAGAATAATTTATAATTTTAACAATTTTTTTTCATATTCGGATAATAGTGTTTTCTTTTTAATTCAATATATGTTTTATCTATTCCTGGATGATTGTTTTCAAATCGGTGGTGTCTATTTATTTTTCTAGGAGTTCTTCGTATCTAACATCTTGCAGAAATTTAGTTTTTAATATGATTTCAAATTGTTTTGTATTTAAAGGATTATCTTTTGTGGTTTTATATTTTTCCTGTAATTTCAAAAAAATTTTATCCTCACAATACAATGCTGAAAGATTATTTTCCATGGCTTCATTCAATATTCGTGATATTAATTCGTCGTCGAATGTTTCATAAGCGTATATTTTCCTATTTCTATCAAATATCCGTTCATGTGTCGTCTTATCGTCCTTGGAATTGTCAATTTTTATTTGGTTCTTGTAGTGCTGGAGAGGTTTCTCTGATATCTTAAAGAAATTATGGTCTTCTTCGTCAGCACTGTGTATTGTAGAAGTAGGTGAATGTGGTATTTTCTTTAAATGTTCATCTAAATGTTTCCTAAGCAGATTCTTCTTACTAAACATTTTATTACATATCTCACATTTATGTTTTCTTTTAGCTGTGATTGCATTAACTTCTCTAATTCTTGAGAGAGCATCAGCTACTTTATTATCCTTTCCTTCTACATGTTTGATGTCAAATTCGTAGTCATTTAGCCTTATTTTCCAACGGATTAGTTTGGAATTAGTCCTTAAGATTTGCCAGACATATAAGGGGTTTATGGTCGGTTCTTAGCTCGAATTTCCTACCGTAAAGATAATGTCTGAATTGCTTAACTGCCCAAACAATTGCAAGTAATTCTTTTTCAACCGTGGAATAATTAATCTCATGACGGTTTAAAGTGCGTGAAGCAAATGCTATTGGTCCATTGCTTTGTGACAGGACGGCTCCTAATGCATAATTACTAGCATCGGTAGTCAGAGTAAAATTCTTTTAAAAATCCGGGTATTGAAGTACCATATCGGACATCAGAATCTGTTGTAACTTGTTAAATGCTTGTACATATTCAGTATCTTTAGTATTAATTTTTGCATCTTTTTTAAGTCTCATGGTCAAGGGTTTTGCAATTTTTGCATAACTTGGGATAAACTTTTTGTAGTAACCCGTTAATCCCAGAAAACTTTGTATTTCCTTAACATTTTTTGGTACGGGGAACTCCTTAATACATCTTATTTTATTCTGGTTTGGTTTTATCCCATTAGTAGTCACTACATGTCCTAAAAATTCAGTCTCTTTTTTCAAAAAGTCTGATTTATTTAAGGATACTTTTAGATTTGCAACTTCTAATGTTTCCAAAACTTTTCCCAAGTTTTCCATATTTGGTTGTACAATTCTCGACTGCCAATGTTGTTGTTGATAATGTGGCTGCATTATCCTTGGTTGCCAATGTTGCTGTTGTTGGTAATGTGGCTGCATTATTTTTGGTTGCCAATGTTGTTGTTGGTGGTAATGTGGCTGCATTATTTTTAGTTGCCAATTCTGTTGTTGCTGTTGGGAACTTGATTGTGGTTTGTCCTGCTTCTTTTCGTTGTTCAGGAATCCCGCAGAGCTCAATTCATGCCAAGCTTCCTCCATACTTTCTGGTTTTAATGCGCATAATACAGTCCTCATATGGATTGGAAGACGTGTTATAAAAGTCTTCAGACCAGTTTGGATATTCCTATCCACTTCATCCAATCGATTCTCTTGACCACATTTTTGGTTAAGAATTGCTAGTTTGTGTTGGATGTGGTTGTAGAAATCCGTAGTATCTCCTTTATACTGCGTAGCTCTAAGTTCCTGATATAATTGGTCCACAGTGGCAAAGCCACCAAAGTTGGTATTTAGCATCGCTTTTATGTCAGTCCAAAGGGTCAAATGGGGATGAACCTCCATTGCTCTTCTGGCTTTTCCAGTTAGTTTTGATTTTACGATGTTCATACACATTCTTTGAGCTTGTTCGTTGTATAACATAAATGTAGGAATTATGTCATCTACATTTGTTATGAATGTTGTGAGGTCTTCCTTCTTCCCATCAAATTCCCTTAATTTTTCAATATATGTAAGGGGATTGATGTCTAGCGTACGTAATTGTATATTGTTTTGCGCTGGGTTAAGGGCTGGTTGATTTGCGTTATTCATTTTGTTTCAATTTTTTATAATCTTATTAATGTTCCAAATTTCACTTCGTTGCTATTTTTTGGCCATTTGTAAGACTTTTAATGTTTTTTTTCTCTAATGTTTTACCACTTTCACTTTTTAAGTTTCGTAATTATTTCTTATATTGTAATTATTTGCTTTCTTATATTAACAATTTGTTAATCTTGATTAATTTGTTATTAATATTGATCTACGCGACACTTAAATCACGTAATCTTTGTAGATTTACAATTTCTTGTAATCTACAAAGAATCTTTATTTTGTATTGAATTTTTATACAATTTTTGAATTACTCTAAAATTAACTAAATATGTATAATCAGCATTATTCTTCAGCCCGTAACCCATGCATTGTGAAACCATTCGAGTTGTTTCTTTATTTGGGTTACTGTCCTGCATACACAACAAAAAACAATAATTAAGTTTAGGTCAGCTATTTGCTGACAATAACATTGTGATTAAAAACAATAATTTAGTTTAGGTCAGTTCTTTGCTGACAATAATAATAATAATTTGACTAAATGATAATAACAATATGATTGAATGATAATATGATTAAATCAATATGTTCTTTTTGAACATTCTCCCCCACGTTGAACGAGACAAGTTCAAGAAACTGCAGCGTCGATGAAATATGATGACGGCAGTGATTGGCGAGGGGTTGGTACAGGATTGCTGTTGTTGTTGCTGGTCGTCGAGAAAAGTGTCTTTATTTGGTTTGTCACAACTGTGCGCCAATTGCCAGCCATTGGACACGCACACACTTAAATACATACAGAGACGCGCACATACACACGGAGGATTAACAATGTCACAGCACACTGCAGCATTGGCTATGTTAGTTTTTTTTAAGTTTCGACAGTCACAGTTGTAGAACAAACGAAACGAACGTACGAGCGAAAGTAAATTTTGTTGAGTTTTTAAGAACAACAGCTTTTATATTTATTCCTGCGATCGATGACCACTCTTTCAGGATTTTCGGCAGATTCTCGTCCGGTGATTTTATCCAAAATTGCTTCAGCTAATTCGCAGAATGCATTTTCAATGTTGATATTTGATTTACAGCCTTATTCTGGATGTCAATTCCACGTGAATTTACTCGCTCTTCCCCTTCTTCTTATTCTGAACAACATTTTTGTGTGAATTTTTTCGCATTCTCGCTTTCGCCTTATTCTGAATAAAGTTCGAAAGCGAAAAAATCCGCTTTGGGGAAAAATTAGGTATTCTGGATTACAGGGAGTAGGAGAATGAGATGAAATTTTGTGCGAATTGTTTCGCTAATAAATTCAAAGTGAGTTGACTACAAAAACATAAGTAATAAATATTTTTATGAAAAATATTAACACAATACTTATTCTATGACGATTTAGAATATTATAAATGATAGTAAGCAAATATTTATCTGGAAAACAGCAAATAAAATGCATTTGGAAATCCTATTGATAATGATGCATGCTGAACCTAATATTGCCAAGGAATGTATAAAGGTAATAATGAATATTTAGGTCGAGTTTGATGCATTTTGGAGGCGAAAAACAGACATTTTGGGTGAGGATCTGTATCTCAAGAAAACAATTATAGAAAAACCAAATTTGCATAATAAGCCGCTTAACAGTGAAAAACTTAAATAAAAATTATAAAACAAAAAAAAAAAAATACAAAAAATATTTTTTTTTTAATTATCGTTTGCATTATTTGAAGGAAGAAATAAAGGAGTAGGAGCATAACAGGCCACTTTAAGAATTTGGAGAGATAAAATGTCGAAATTAAATAAAAAAGCACACAATTATGTGCCTGTGTTTTTCCCATCATAAAAAGATGTTCTTTTATTTGTAATCTATTGTAGTTGGGATGGGAGATTTCTAGATGGGAGATTTCCCATGATTTGATTATATAACATTGGTTTTGCACGGATACACCTCACACAGTTTTGTACAATATTCCGTGCCATCGTCTTCCCTTTTATGATCCAAAACCTCTGTCTCGATGATGCCAGTAGTAATTGTGATCCACAATGCTTGTTCTTCCTATGAATCAGATCCAAGATCAGCTTAACAATAGGATCGTTGTATGGTAGCAACATTGGGTGCTTAGCGTCATATGCTAAGGTTGATTGTTCCAACCTTCCACCAACCCTTAATATCCCCTTGTCGTCCAAAAACGGAGTTAAACTGTGTATTGAACTGGATTTGTCCAATGCACCATGTTTCTTCAATTGCTGCACTTCTTTCGCGAAGTCTGATATCTGAATCTTTTTTACTATCAGTTGCATAGCATGATCTAATTCTGCCGGGGTCAACACTTCTGTCGAACCTCCATACCTTTGTCGGTTCACTCTCTCGGTAAACCGTAAGACATAACCCACAACTCGCTGTAATCGGCTGAATGAATTTTTGTGGTTAATTCCATAGATTATATTTTGCAACACAGCTGCACACAGTTCTAGCCTTGGCAACGTGACCTCCTTAATTGGTGCTATTTTCGACTTTGAACAAAGAAGCCGTACTATCTGCCTTCCGTCTTGCAACATAGCCCTGAGATATATCACCGCTCCATATGCCTTCCCTGAAGCATCCACAAATGTATGAATTTCAACCTTCGTCGGCTTCTCTCCGTCGAACATATGTCTGGGTAGTTTTAAATCGTTCAAAGTTTAAGATTTTCACGGAACGATAACCAATATGCTGTCATCTCCGGTGGCAGCTCATCATCCCAAGCAATCTTATTCTTCCATAATTGTTGGATAAAAATCTTTGCTGCTGAGACTACAGGACCTGCAATTCCTAATGGGTCAAACAATCTTGCTAAATCGGAGGTGACCTTTCGCTTGGTAACAACTTCACATTCATCCACACCACTCTTTAAACAGAACCTGTCTACCTGAGGAATCCATGTCAATCCTAGAACCTTGATTGATGAGTTGTCGAAGTTGAGATCCACTTCTCTATCTTCCGGTGGAACTGCATGAAGGAGTTGTAAGTGGTTAGCACACCATTTTCGCAGTCTAAATCCTGCTTGCAACAATAAGTTATTTAGCTGCTTCTGGATCTCGATTGCCGTTACTAAACTGTCGGAACCGCACATGCCGTCGTCAACGTAGAAATTCTTTTGAAGTACTTGTGCACCCAATGGATATTTGTGTAGGTTCATATCTGCTAGTTTTTTCAGACACCTTGTAGCTAAGGGGCGCATGTTGTACCATATGTTAATGTATTTAACATGTAATGCTCAAGTTCCTTGTCCGGGGAATTTCTCCACACAATCAGTTGATATTTGCGGTCCCTCCTGTCGACCAGTACTTGTCTGTACATCTTCTCAATATCTGTTGTAAACACAAATCGCCTTGAACCTTTGGGCCTGAATGCAACACGTTATTAAGTGACCATCCAGATGAGGACTTGCAGGATGCATCGAACACGACTCTCAGTTTAGCTGTGCTACTATCTGGGCGAAGGACACAATGGTGTGGGATATAGTAGTGGCTGCCGCGCACCTCTCTCGATTGTATTTTTGTCATATGTCCCAGCTCTTCATACTCCTTCATAAATTTGACGTATTGCTCTCGAAGACTCGCATCCTTCGATAAGCGCCGCTCCAATGAGAATAATCTGGACGTTGCAATATTGAGGGACTCGGATAGTTTATCTGCATCATCTGCAAATGGCAATCGTACAACAAAACGACCATCTTCATTGACTATTGTATTTTGGTGGAAGTGATTTTCACACCTTTCATCTGCTAGGGTCACTTTCTGATCTTCGCCTACATCATCTTGTTCCCAAAACTTTTTTAATAATTCTTCCAATGGCCGATCATCCTCTCCGAATACTGCACACGTGGTTGTTTCTGATTTTGCATTGACCTTTCCACTAGCAATCCAGCCCAGTTTCGAGTTTTTCAATATCGGTAACTCTTTGGACATACGAATCTCTTGTGACAAAATCAGATTGAAGTAAAATTCTGCGCCAAGCAGTACGTCTATTTTGCTTGTATTGTAAAAGTATGGATCTGCTAATTTCATATTTTCCGGTATAGGCCATGATGACACGTCGATGTCTGTGTTTGGTTGTGGTGGAACTATGTTTGGTAACACAAATGCTTCCAGCCGCGTCCGAAAACTGCTTGTTAGCGACTGAAGCTCCAGGTTTACTCTTTGATTAGAATTTTTTGCTCTTCCACCAACACCTTCGATGCAGAGAGACGCTTCTATGGGCGCAATGCCCAACCTCTGCACTTATCGCTCTGATACGATGTTAATCTGTGAGCCGGAATCCAAAATAGCTTTAAACTCGCAAGACCTTCCGTTATTGGCCTTGATGGAAACCCTCGCGGTTGCTAGAAGGACATAGGACTGGCTCCTGTTTGCCGACGCCACTGTCTGTGGCTGTTGAGGTGACAGCACTGGTGTACTGCCCCCTGCTGCATCTTTCGTGGTGAAATGTAACAGGGTATTGCTTTTTGTTGGTGGTGTTTGATTTGAAACCTTCGGTGATGGTTGAGACTTTTTTGGCAAATGTAGCAATGTATTGTGCTTATTACTACATATTTTGCAGTTGCCAGAAAAACAAATTTTTGCTACATGGTCCGATTTGAAACAATTTACACACAATTTTTGTTGCTGTATCTTTCTGTGTGAACCTTCTGTGATTGCCAATAACTTCTTACAATGATAAATTGGATGGGAGTCGTTCTTGCATAGTTTACAACTCCTGTGATCCTCCACTGATATTACGGACGAAACGGTTTTGATTGAACCCTTGTGAGTAGATGCCGCTTTTCCAATCGATTCCATTGACTCAAATTGTAGTTCCAAAAATGCAAATAGCTCTTTCATAGTAGGAACTTCCTTCGGATTCGTCAGTGATTGGATGAATCGTATGTACAGCGCGTGATCCAATTTCTTTGTGATCAATTGAATCAATAGAGCATCCCAAGACGTAGTGTCGATTTGAAGATTGTTGAGGGCTAGCATGCATTCCTTTGTAGTGTCATGCAGAGCCTTGATGGAAGCCGTTGATTAGGTTCCATTTGGTTGACTCAGAATCCGTTCTAGTAGAGTGGAAACGAGAACCCGTTTATTGTTATAACGTTCTTGCAGCAACATCCATGCCGTTTTGTAATTATCCTCTGTCAAGGATAGATGGCTGATTAGTTTGCCATCCTCGCCAGATAAATTGGTTTTGAGATATCACATTTTTTGAACACTTGGAAGAGACTGTTTGTCTACCATCTCCAAGAAAAGTTCATAGAACTGACGCCACTTCAAACAATCCTCATTGAATTGAGGAATTGTTACCTTTGGTAGTGGGAGTGAACTGTGTGCTATAATGTCACTCCCCAGTTGAGGTGCAATGATCACGGTTTCGCTGCATTTGTCTTTCAAGACTGCTAGTTTTATTAAGTTATCTTGTACCGAATCTTCCAGCAGATCGTAGTTTTCTTGACTCAATCCAATTTTCGATGGATCTTCAATCTGCTGCAATATTTCATCGTAGAGCTCCGTTATTTGATTCCATAGCTTCTTTATAGTATCTTTTTTGATGCTATAAAATTGCTTCGGCTGTTCCGCTTCGAGCGTGCCCAAGCCTTGCAAGTGACGACTAAGGGCACTCATTCGAGCATTTACCATTCTGGCAAGTCCATCAACACGGGAAGGTATTTTGTCTCCTGCGACAACTTCAGTCGATTTCTCTCTCAAGGTGAGAACAGGCTTACTTTTGGCAGACAGCAGTTTCTTCATTTCCGCGTCTATATATTCCATTGTTGAGCTGAACTTTTCTCCAATCGTTCTATATAGATTCCGAGCAATATACGGATCATCCTCTGACAAAGATGGATCATCGCGAATTCTGTTTTCTGCCTTCTCGAAACTCTGCCATAACAGCCTTAGTTCATCAAGTTTGCCTTCTTTATAGTAGAGACGAATTTTTCGAAATTACTGGCTCTTTCTTCCTGCTGAGAAATAAGCTCTTGGACGTTTGCCATTGCTGTCGATTGATGTATTAGCGCGTAGCAGCAGTTGTTGTATGATGATTAGTTACAGGCAATTTCTTCCTGTTGTTGTATGATGATTAGTTACAGGCAATTTCCTCCTGTTGTTCTTCCAAAGCTCAAAAGGGGGTTCCTGACATTTTTTGTTGTTTGTCGGGATCACGTCGGGGTCACCAAAAAATGATTAATTTGTTATTAATATTGATCTACGCGACACTTAAATCACGTAATCTTTGTAGTTTTACAATTTCTTGTAATCTACAAAGAATCTTTATTTTGTATTGAATATTTATACAATTTTTGAATTACTCTAAAATTAACTAAATATGTATAATCAGCATTATTCTTCAGCCCGTAACCCATGCATTGTGAAACCATTCGAGTTGTTTCTTTATTTGGGTTATTGTCCTGCATACACAACAAAAAACAATAATTAAGTTTAGGTCAGTTTTTTGCCGACAATAATAATGTGATTAAAAACAATAATTTAGTTTAGGTCAATTCTTTGCTGACAATAATAATAATTTGACTAAATGATAATAACAATATGATTGAATGATAATATGATTAAATCAATATGTTCTTTTTGAACAAATCTTAAAAATTTATTTCTCTCTTATTAGGATGTGATGTCCACTTTTAACTTTTCCTAATTAAACGTTCTTTGATTTTATTTATATTGTATTTTAATTTTAATTTTCCTTTTTTTAACGTAATTTTGTTAACTTGTTTCTTATTTACTATTCACTAAAATGTTTCTTTAATCACTAAGTTTATTGTCCCTTTCCGGAGGACTTATCCTTTTACATAGGATTTCCACTTTATTATTTTGTCCTGTTACGAAGGACTTATCCTTTTACGTAGGATTTTGTTTCACGGACTACCAAACGATCTTGGTAATCCTACCGACTGCGCCAATTTTAATCCTTCTTAATAGGATTGTGTTTTTTAAAAAAACTAAAGTGAGTTTTTCTTCCTTTAGCGAATCTCGCGTAACAAAATAAAACGTTAATTAAAGTTTGCTGCTAGAATAGAACTGAATCTTTATTTGTGAATATAAGTGCAATATACATAATTGTTTACTTTAATTTTAGATACATCGTATGATTATTGTAATATGATTATTCTACTGGTCTTTTGAATCGATCGTATAATTTGAAATACGATCGATTGTGTGATTTGCAAGAAGGGTGTGACTTTTTTTAAATGACAGATGGTACGATAATTGTAATATAAATATATTGCCAAGTCATTGGAACGGCATTTTGGTTTGGGTTATAACACTGTCGTGGTGGCTGCTGCTATCGAAGCGGGTGTATCCACCCTGTATTCTTGAATTGCTTCCTCAACTGCATCGACAACCTCTTGTTGTGTTGACAAACACGAAGGGTCTTCGTCTCCTCATGTTAGTAGTCAATTGGAGTCATGTGTAGACATCTAAACAGTGTGGCTGTTGATTTAGTGGCAGATATTTCGCTATTCCTCTTCGGGAGAAATTCAGCCATATCCAAGAGGATGCTGTTCAGCCTCTCGCAAATGTCATAAATTTTAGTCCTGGCGCCATGATCGTACAATCATCAGAATTCGTAACAATCTTTATGCCATCCCGTGGCGTGGAATTTCAGAAAGGTAGAGGTTAAACAGTTCCGGAGATATCAATCCTCATTTGAGAACTGAGCCATCCGTCGCGTTATGTGGTATCGAAAATACAATATGTGGTATCGAAATTAAACAGTTCCGGAGATATCAACCCTCATTGGGGAACTCCCTGCGCTGAGCCATCCGTCGCGTTTTGTGGTATCAAAAATACAAGAACCACAAGGAAACTAGAACATTAACGCTGGAAGTTGAAGTGTGCTGCGGGACAGGCAATCGAGGGAGGGAGGATTAATCGAGTACATTGGTTAGATGCACTACTGCAGACTCATCACGCTGCTTCAACATCACCATATAGATTCCACCACTTTGGATCTGTCACTTCAACGCCGTTAAACGAGACAGGCGTCCGATCATCCTTTCTGGGTTCTAGGGCGACTTAACCGTTGCCCAGAATTGACTCACTCCGAGGGAGTCTTACCAAAAAGAAATACACCAACTAATTTGTTGGATGTCCTTATTGCCACAGAATCATTTTGTTTTGTTTACCTCGGACCTTAATCCCATAGAACATTTGTGGAATTTATTGGAGCGTAAGATCCGTAAAAATAGCAAAAAATGTCAAATCGGTATTATGAAGGAATCGACCAAAATTACCGAATATAAAACATGCCAATTTGTCCAATCAATGCCAGGTATACCCCACAAGTTACTAAAATGTTGCATATGATATCACAACATCAATTTTCTCAACAATTTCCATGCATACGATTTTTATTTAATAAAATTATTTAAAAATATGAATAATTTAACTTGTAAAAATTGATTAAAAATTATTATATTTTTTAAAAATACTCTAACAGCAGCTACAGTTACGGTAGAGTGTATGGTCGAGCATGCCTGCTTAAGACCATGGCCCAAATATCAGGTCATCCAGGAGGCGAATTTGTAAAAAAATGCAACACTGAACCTATATTTAGTGTCAAAAAAATTGTTCTGAAGCGAATATAAATATTCAAATTTGGATAAAAAAACATTTTAAACATTAAAAAATAAAGTCTAACACACGTGAGCACATATACAGGAAGGAATAAGCTGTTGCTACCAACGTTTGGATGAGGAATGTATGCCCAACGAAGTTTATGAACGTTTGGATGAGTTCAGAGGGGTCTACGACCCGAGTCTTTCTCGTCCAACATCTGTCACCTCAGCCCTTCATATTAAAAGAATTGCAAATTCGAAAATTGTATATAAAAAATTATATAAATCTATTGTTATTGTCTATATATATATATATATATATATATATAACACCAAGTTAAGTTAAAATATTTTAATTTGCAGCATGAAAATTAAGATTTTTTACATATTATAATAGAAAAAAAGTTCATGGAGTATAATTAAACACAGATTTTCATAAAATTTAATCTGTACCGCTAGCAAACACTTGTTTATAAATTTGTTTTCAATAATTTTTTAAACCCATTATTTTTTGCATGGCTTTTTAACCTTTTATTCAAGTGTCGCACTCTAAAATATACGACATTTAAAGAAAAAATCTTTAAACTCCGGTATAGGAGGTGATGCAAATGTGGTATACCCATTTGTTTTTAGATTGCCAAATTTTTATTTTTTATCCGATTAAATTGAAATTTTGCACTTAACATGCTACATGTGTTGTCTTTCCATGTATCAATTTGAAAATAATATTATTCTAACAATTTAAGAGATATTTGAGAAAATATTAGAAATTCCATAAAAATCGATTTTAAAAAAAGTGCAGGTAATGTGGTATACCACATGATGTTAATGTGGTATAGTATAATTTTCACTTCCAATTTATATATTATAGAATTTATTGTTTTTAATGAATGCGAATTAGCTCGAGATTTATGTCTGTTAAGATTTTTAACGGATACGTTGAGTGGAACTTAAATTTTTATTATATAATAATGTCTACACATGTCAATATTTAATTTTTGTATGGAGAAGTTGTTAAAACTCATAGCCTTTGTTTTTCATCCTTGTGATTCATGGTAGACTCTCGTAGAGTACAAATTTTTCACATAGTAATGAGATTTTGTCTAGTGCTGGCCTTTTTTCATGCAGAATCAAGGTATACCACATTACCTACACTTGTGTTTACTGAAGAAATGTCTAGTTTTTTTCCAAATTGGTGATTATGTGGTGCAATCGCGCATATTATTTGATTTTTAGTTCATACTGATTATTTTAATGCTTTAGTAATAACGATTAAAGTACATCCGTAAAACAAAAAATTATTTTTAAACTTCAACCGAAAAAAAGTCAATTTCATGAAAAATTTTATTTTTGGTACTGATTCTCAATGTGATTTAAATAAATTAAACAGGTCATTGCTATCTTATTTTTTTGAGAACAGCAAACTATAGAACATGTTTTAGTTATTCTAAAATTTTCAGTTTACAAAAAAGTGACTATACCACATTACCAACCTATACCACATTTGCATCACTTCCACTAAATGTATGTTTCCATCATTTTAATGCGTGGAAGGACGAATTATGATGGTTTTGTTAATTTTCCCTTGGATACCTGATCCACCCACGTAAACGAATTTGAATGACATTTATATTCAAGATTGAGTTTTCATATCATATATCCCGAGATATACACTAATGCATCCTCTTGAAGAATACAACTGTCATTCAAATCCGTTTCACGCGTATCTGGAATATCTTCATTCCTTGTCACTATCACAACCGTAGTTTTATATCTGTGGCAGTCCATCACTAAAAGATGTATCCAATTTGAAAGTTGGATGTTGTCAAAAGCAAATTTATGAAAAAATTGGAAACACATGTCTGCATGAGACTACCTTGTATAGTTCTGCCATGGATGGTATAATAATATAACAGCCCTACCTAAAATTCAACTAGGGCGTTCGACGTTATTCACCACAAAAGTAAAATACTGTTACGAATATAACTTTAGATTTAAGTTAATTTAGATGAATTCCGTTAATTTAAGAATTTGAATTGTAACGTAAATTTCTACTACGCAGTTTATTTGAATAACTTCACAACAACAACCACTGTATAGATTTTTCTACATCCTTCCATTTCCTCTTTCATTTTCTATTTTGTTATTGTCGTACAATTCTTGTTAAACGTCATTCCTCTTTCTTTGTTATTCCCTCGCCTGTATATGTGTTGTTGTTATTCCTCTTTCTTTGTTATTCCCTCGCCTGTATATGTGTTGTTGTTATTCCTCTTTCTTTGTTATTCCCTCGCCTGTATATGTGTTGTTGTTATCGTAAGTTTGTTTACTCAAGTTTGTTGTTGTTATTGTTCACCCAGTAAGTTTGTTGTTGTTATTGTTACTCAATGAGTTTGTTGCATTGGTAGATTGTTCGTGATCTAGGTGTTACCAGATCGTCTAGAAACTTCTGTAGCGACAGGCAGGGCTCATATAAATAGAGGGAATGGAAAGGCAGTGAGTCAGTTGTGAATCAGATCGCGAATTGAAACCGTCGTGTAAAGTAAAGTGCAAAGTAAAGTTGTGTGAATAAAGTCATTGTAATAATCGTAATCTGAAAGAACCCGCGTTTTATTTGGTACGAATTGTATCGGGAAATAAAACAACGTCTACACGGGATTTAGTAAAATCCAAGAACGTAACAATTGGTGTCAGAAGTGGGATTACGATAATACTACGATGAAGTTTAAGGATCTACGAGTGGAAGACTTGAAGAAGGAGCTGAATAAATTGGAATTGTCCTCTACTGGCAACAAGGCTGAGCTACAAAAACGTCTGTTGGATGAGTTCGGGCGCCGTGGTATGAACATCGATACATATGAGTTTGACAGTAAGGATGAAGTGGATTTATCGGAAATTAGCGAATCCAACGGTGGGGAAGCCTCGTCAGTAGCTGCCAGGGGTGACGATTTAAGAGAAATGCTGGCTAAAATGTTTGAGGAAAATTACAGAAGGAGCGAGGAAAATTCGAGAAGAATGATGGATAAACTCGAGAACATTACAGAAGTTATTGGAAGGAGAGTGGAAACCGTGGAGGTCCAAATAAAAGAGTTGGATAAGAAAGTGCAGTCGGTTGACGAGAAGATTCTGTCTGTGGATGAGAAATTTCTGGTCCACGACCACAGGGTTACGAATCTGGAGAAGAAAAAATCAGAACTGGAAATTAAGGGTGGTCCGGTGCGAGTTCCTGATAACACACTAAAAATCAAACCTCCTGTATTCGACGGCTCTACGTCATTCAATGTTTTCAAGTTACAGTTCGAGACAGTGGCTTCTAGAAATTCGTGGAACGACAGCGACAAAGCGGTTGCACTACTTCTGGCATTGAAGGGCAGTGCTGCTGATGTTATACAGAGTATTCCTGTCGCTTCTAGAAGCAACTATGAAGATGTTATTGCTGCACTGGAACGTAAGTACGGTGGCGAACATAAACAAAACATCTACCTTATGGAACTAAGGGGAAAAGTACAGAGGGCGAACGAGACGTTACAAGACTTTGCAGCTGAGGTGGAACGTTTGGTGAAAATGGCGTATCCAGGAGAGAATCATCCATTGGTGGACCGTATGAAAATCGAAACCTTTGTGAATGGCATACGTGACCCTGAGATTAAATGTGCAACATATGCGTCACCAAAAGTGTCATTTGCCGAAACCGTTTCGTTTGCTCTTGCCCAAGAGACGGCAAGAATGATTGTTAAGCCCCAGACCCACAAGATTAGCCAACTGGAGACCGAATGTTGCGAACACAAATCTCTCGTTAACTTGATCAAGGACGCCATGAGGCGGGTAATCGAAGAAACAAAGTTAGTAGGGATGACTAAGCCCAGGGTTAGATGCTACAACTGCGATAAAACAGGTCATATTGCGCGCGAATGCAGAGCTAAGCGCAAACGATCCAGGTCATCGTCACCACCTCCAACGAAAGATGGTAGAAGAATGGCTCAACAGTCCACCAATGAGTCACCGTTAAACAGAATCGAGCACAGAGAAGGCGGAAAATACGGTAATGCTGATGCCCTGTCTCGTCGGCCATGCAAGGTAGAATACAGCCACTGCTCAAAGGCTGAGTGCAAAGAGAATATCGTGGATGTCCGACGATTGCAGTTTGAGTCGGGAGAAGATTGGTCGACGGAACAACGAAGAGATCCCATTCTGGGCAAAATCATTTCGGCCATAGAAACGGGCAAGCGACCTAGTCGCAAAGAAATTACCTCCGAAAGCCCTCTTTTAAAATCCTATTGGGCCCAGTGGGACAGTCTGCTTATAAAAGATGGTTGCCTATATCGCAAATGGGAAAGTGGGGACGGTAAATCTCACCGGAATTTGATCGTCGTCCCAGACTCCAAAATAAGAGATGTCTTGTCGGAGTTTCACGATGGGCCAAGTGGAGGACATCTTGGCATAGCAAAGACCGCTGAAAAGGTAAAGCAGAGATTCTACTGGGTCGGCTGTCAAAAATCCATTGCCGACTGGATCGCCAATTGTGAAAGGTGCATAAAAGCTAAAGGTCCAACACGGAAGAGTCGAGGCTACATGCAGCAGTATAATTCAGGAGCCCCTTTTGAAAGAATCGCAATGGATGTAGCTGGACCGTTCCCAACAAGCGACTCTGGGAACCGGTATGTCTTAGTGGTCATGGATTACTTCAGTAAATGGCCAGAGGTTTATGCTATCCCAAATCAAGAAGCCAGGACAATTGTGGATGTGTTCAGCAAAAATTGGATTTGTCGCTATGGTGTTCCATCTGAGGTTCATTCCGATCAAGGTAGGAATTTTGAATCAGCGGTCTTCAAGGAAATGTGTGACTCCTACGGAATCAAGAAAACCAGAACGACGCCCCTACATCCACAATCAGATGGCATGGTGGAGAGATTCAATCGCACCTTGGAAGAACATCTACGGAAAGTGGTGGACAGTGGCCAACGAGACTGGGATGAGCATATTCCAAAGTTTTTACTGGCTTATAGATCGGCCATTCATGATTCCACATCCCGGACCCCAGCCAAAGTTCTGTTCGGAAATGAATTAAAGCTACCTGGCGATTTGATATTCGGTGCTACCCCAAACGACGATGTGAACCAAGATGAAGACAGTCAAAACTCCTTTAGTAAAGTCCACGATGCAGTTCGCCATCGAATAAAAATGGTTAGCAACCGCATGAAGGCAAGGTACGATCGAGCGGCAAATACCGATGGGTTCCATGAAGGGCAACTGGTACTATTGTTCAACCCACAACGAAAGAAAGGACTTTGCCCCAAATTGCAAACGCACTGGGAAGGACCCTACAAGATTGTCACGAAAATAAATGACGTCGTTTATCGCATCCAGAGGAGTGACAGTCCCAGGTCGAAGATGAAAGTTGTACATTTGGAGCGGCTGGCCCCCTACGGAACGGGAACTGTGCCTATTCGGGACGAACAGGCTTAAGCGGGGGGCAATGTTACGAATATAACTTTAGATTTAAGTTAATTTAGATGAATTCCGTTAATTTAAGAATTTGAATTGTAACGTAAATTTCTACTACGCAGTTTATTTGAATAACTTCACAACAACAACCACTGTATAGATTTTTCTACATCCTTCCATTTCCTCTTTCATTTTCTATTTTGTTATTGTCGTACAATTCTTGTTAAACGTCATTCCTCTTTCTTTGTTATTCCCTCGCCTGTATATGTGTTGTTGTTATTCCTCTTTCTTTGTTATTCCCTCGCCTGTATATGTGTTGTTGTTATTCCTCTTTTTTTGTTATTCCCTCGCCTGTATATGTGTTGTTGTTATCGTAAGTTTGTTTACTCAAGTTTGTTGTTGTTATTGTTCACCCAGTAAGTTTGTTGTTGTTATTGTTACTCAATGAGTTTGTTGCATTGGTAGATTGTTCGTGATCTAGGTGTTACCAGATCGTCTAGAAACTTCTGTAGCGACAGGCAGGGCTCATATAAATAGAGGGAATGGAAAGGCAGTGAGTCAGTTGTGAATCAGATCGCGAATTGAAACCGTCGTGTAAAGTAAAGTGCAAAGTAAAGTTGTGTGAATAAAGTCATTGTAATAATCGTAATCTGAAAGAACCCGCGTTTTATTTGGTACGAATTGTATCGGGAAATAAAACAACGTCTACACGGGATTTAGTAAAATCCAAGAACGTAACAATACATACATTTATATGAATGTTACCGAAATACGTCGACGTACGAATTTTCAGAGTTGAACAAATTCAACTTTGACAGAACGTAGTTTTGTTACTTTTCTTTTGTTGAAAATAGAAACGAAACAAACAGAAAATATGAAGATTTCAATAAGAATGGAAAATATTTGAATACATTTTATATATTTTTTTTAATATTGTTTCGCGATATTGTTTAGTTCGCTAAGAGATATCGATTTGACGTATTTGGGTAATACGGCCGTACAAAACATTTTGCCATAATGGGAATGTTGAATATTTTTGTACGACTCGTTGAATTTTAGGTAACGTTGTAAGTTAACAGAATGTGGCAGATGATTTGAAATATTTGTACATTAAATAAACATATCTTGAATTAATATTTGAAAATAAAATTTATAAGTACGACCACATATGGGCACTCCCGCAGTCACTAGCACGACTTTGGAGACAAAATTGAACTTTAAATGTTAAATAAATCAAACACAATTATTTTTTTACAAATAACGATTTGTACATTTTTGTAGTATTTTAAAGGTGCTATCGGCCAAAAAAAAAAGAGAGATAACTCATGAGACTTCAAATATACACGAATTTAGGCATTATTGCTAATAATAGGAAAAATCTGCGAATTGTGTAATAGTTCGTTTAAATTGTACCAGATTTCGTTAACTCAATATCAGGTTAACCCGGTAAAAAGTTCTAATGTAAATGCCCTTTCCTTCCAAAAATTTAAACGATTTTTAAAGGGCCCAATACTCCACAAACACATACTCACTCACAACATACTCTTAAACTTGCACTTTGAAACAATAAAATTACTACAACATGTTATCTTTCATATTTAAACATAAAAACAGACATTTATTCAATTTTTCATCTTTGTGACTTAACCTATTTAACACTAATAAAACATTAATTTAAAATCTTTTTCTCTGAATTATTAAAGCCGAAAAAAATCTTTCTTTGCCGATGTCATTATCTCCAATTACAATCTGACCAAATTACTATTTAATAACATGGTACAATAATACAAGATATATATTTGGAAAATCGGTTGAGGATTGGCTGAGTTACAGCGGTTGAAATGTGAAAAAATACGCATAAAATGACGAAAATTATTTTTCTTCGGACCGTACGATAAAATTATGATATCAAGCCGTATAAGTATAAGATATATATTTGGAAAATCGGTTGAGGATTGGCTGAGTTACAGCGGTTGAAATGTGAAAAAATACGCATAAAATGACTAAAATTATTTTTCTTCGGACCGTACGATAAAATTATGATATCAAGCCGTATAAGTTTTATTATATTACGGGTAAGGAAATTAAATAAGCTTTCAAAAATGAGAAAAGTAAAAAAATCGGTTAAAAAATAAATGACATACACATTTTTGTAGTGATTCTATGCATTTCTCTAAAGGAAATATGTGTCTATCTCGTTTCCTCATTTCCATATTATGTTTGTAACAGTTCAAAAAATATGAAATTTAGAATGGGAACATAAAATATTTGGATTAATTGAATACATTTTCAATTTTTTTTGCAGTTTGTATTATTCACTTGAAGATATGGATTCGACGTATTTGGGTAATACGGCCGTTCACAACATTTTGCATAGTGGGGAAGTTGAATATTTTTGTACGCCCCGTCGGACTTGTTTCGGTAACATTCATATAAGTATAGGGTCGTACCCATGGTACAATAGTACAAGGTAGGGCAGCTTGAGGTGAATTACAAAAAAGCAACTATGCACGTGTGGCTTCTTCTGCCAAAAATAAAATAAATATACGCAACAAGTATTTGTGTTCATTTGACATTTTTTCAACACAAAACTAAAAACGCGAAAAATTAATGAAAGGTTATGATTTCTTCCCAAAATCCAGTAGGGAATACCATCAAATGTTTGTTTCATCCATAATAAATTAATTACTTCCATACGAACATGTTAAAAACATAATTTTCATTTCAATTACATTTGAATATATTTCAATTTATTTTGAATTTATTTGACATAGTATTCAAAACAATACACACACATACACAAAATATGTATTTTGATTTGATGGAACAAGTCACTTTGGGAAAAAAATTAAATTAGTTGGTAGCTGTGTGTTGCGGTGGCCTTGCATGCACCATATCCGTCCTGGACGCAAAACAAAAAATTGACGTGGGAGGGCCTTAAGGTGAGACCCTTGATCCGACGTGGCGGTCTCCAAAACCACGATTATCTCCAGTTCCAAGAGTCGGTATAGGTGTGGGAACTAGGGAGAATTAAAAATACGTCTTCGTAACCTGGACACTGTCTCTGGGTAACCATAGAATCACAGTATGGTTAGCCATGTCCGGCTTAAGAAGAGAACGTATAATTTGGCAAGGGGTTGTGCATCCGTGCCAATGCCATTGATCAGATCAGTGGGTTGGTATTGGAGGCACCCATTATCGCTGATATTTCCATACGCGATGGTGATCTATACCCAAGTTCACACTGGGGTGGTGCTGGCTGAAAAAAAATAAAAGAATAATTAATTAATATTTAATAATAAATTAAATAAAATAATGAAATTGACAATATGTATACCACCTCCGATGCTCAAATGTTTTTGATGTTTTGTTTACACCTTCACATTCGTATGATGACGGAATGTAAGCGTTGCCAACGACTTCTATCAATGACACAAGAGTACCAGCGAAGTGGTCGGTTCTCTTGAGTAGGGTACCTACAAAACTAAAATGAAAGAAGTTTATATTAAGAGCTATTAGAAAAGGACAAATAAATAAAAAATAAAAAAGGTAAAAAAGGACACAAGAGTACCAGCGAAGTGGTCGGTTCTCTTGAGTAGGGTACCTACAAAACTAAAATGAAAGAAGTTTATATTAAGAGCTATTAGAAAAGGACAAATAAATAAAAAATAAAAAAGGTTCAAATGTCCGTCCGAGAAGTTAATGTCCGTCTTATAACTTCTCGGACGTAAATCTGATCAGAATCCAGTGAGAATTTGGAGTTCAATTGGAAACGTTAAAACATATTGTGAAGTTAATACATTTAACAAAAATAATATATTAAAAAGAGATTGCTGATTTTTATAAAGATCGTTTTTTAAGAGGTAATGAAAAGTGCAAAATGTCAATTTTAAAAGATGGATTTAAAACCTGTCCAATAAACTAGGTTTTGTACTGTAGAGGTAATACGAGAATTTAACATCTATATCGGAACATCCAGCGAACAAAACATAAGGTAATGAACAAAATCAATTAGAATCAGTCTGGGTCATTAGGCTAGGCCAAGTTCGCTGGACATTAGATGATATATGCCTGCTCTCTATGGACAACGATGAAAACTAACGTAGCTCGGACATCGATCATAGAAAATAAGTTAGGAAACCGTATTACCGAGGTGCTATGTTAATAACATTGCCATAGATATATATATATATATATATATTACGTGACCATAGACCAAAACAAAAAGAAAAAAATAGGAAGAAGTTATATGTTTAAGGAAGTGTCGTCTATATATGTTTTTGTGTAACACATTTTTATATATTTGGTTTCATTATAGTATAGTTTTTATTAAGTATTATTATCTAATAGTCAGTTAATTCAATCATCGTCAGGGTGGTGTTTTGATCCAAGTCGAGGTGATCCTTGTCCGAATATTGGATAACATTCTCAAAGGTGATATTTATTTTTTGTGATAAAGGCAACAGTGCCTGGACAACCCGATATCGTCACTTTAAAAGAGCTCTTTTAGGAGATATTAGGGTGGACCTACGAAATAATTAGCCTAGTTTTCTTTATAACAAATGTATTAAGCCTTTGCGGATGAGTGACTTCGTCTTAGACCTCCATATACATTTGGAATACCTTTTTGTTTGACAAATGAGTTTTGGACAAAAGACCGTTCGAATTCAACAAAAAGAAAAAATCTGCGAATTTCGTTAAGCTTTAAATTTTATGTAAAAAGCAGATAAGTATTTGTATTGGAGATTGTCCAAAAATAATTTTTGTTTATTTTTTTATCCTTTGTTTAACTAGACCATACCTTATATGTTTAGTTGTAATTTCTAAGATGATTATGTTATAGTTTAAGTATGAGAAATAATATCACCATAATAAATTAAGTATGATGAAAAAGAATAATAACATTATGGAATAGATTGAGTTTGGAAGGGAAGAAGATAAGATGGATGAGTGATGTGATGTTCGCGGAGAGTGGGGTCACTAGCGGAGTAAAAATATTCAGTGATCAATGAGGGGTGGGCGGCGAGAGGACTTTAGGGTGTCCCTGAACTCAATTGCAAATGATGTTGTGAAATAGTAGTACTAGTGAAATACATTTATAGTTACGTTACTGGTTTTAGGGTTGGGAACCTCCCCGGATCAGATAGAGCTAGTCGGGGACCTTCGGTGATGCAGCCCCCAAGTGTCGCATGACAGGCCACGTAAGATGTGCCCTACCTTTAATAATTATAACATGTTTAATAAGCCTGCATAAAAGAGCTCTGTTAAGCTAACTATAGGGTCCCAAAGAACGGACAAAATAATCTATTTGAACACTTCGTAACCTCACACATTTTAGTTATTTAAACCCCTGGCATTAACCATTTAACGCCCAAAAGAAAACTGTCGGTCAAAAATTGCTTTAATTGATTTTTATTAATTCATTACCGACTAAATGAAAGGGATTCCATAAAAAACATAAAATTCATTGCTCACTTTTGAGAAAAAGTGGTGTCCCTATATGGGGGACAAAAAGTGAAAAATTGGGCTAAAAGGTAAGGTAACCTTACCTTTCCTATAATTTCTCAAACATATAGAACAGTTACTGGTGGGAATACCATAAATACTTATTGTATTCGGTCGATCATTAGAAATGCATTGTGGAGTCAACATCATTTTATCTACATATACATCAGTTGTATGTAAAGCAGAGATGATCCATCAGAAACTGTGATGTAAATAACATACATTTCTTGTTGCGTGGGTGGGATAAATTATTCTTTTATAGGGCGCCTGTAACGGTCCAAACACCATGGATTTCGGCAACTCGTTCGGTCCAAAAAAAAACTGCTTGGTGGACTCCGCGGAATATAATTTTATTTTAAATTAAAAATCACTAAGAAATTATTCGACGCGCGCGAGCTAAGAGTTTGTTTCCATTGATTCAAATAAAAAAATTGATTTGTTGGGACTTCTGTCCTCTTTTCGGTTTATTGTTAGAATACTTATAATTAATTTACAAAATAGGTTTTTATGCAAACGACAAACAGTTATTTTAATTACGTAATTGATTTGTGTAATATGATATAGTTTTGGTGTGGCGTGTGTCAATTATGTTGTGTCAGCGTATGATCGGTAATTGTTGTGTATGAGTATGAAGTGTAGTGTCAGCATGTTTGAATGAAACGCGTGTGAACGGTAATTGCATGTCTGAGTGAAACGCGTGTGAACAATATATGTTGTATCAGCATGTTGCGTCAGCCTGTGGGGATGGTGGCCAACGTAACTCCTCCCCCTTAGAGTAGAGTGACGGCCATAAAGAACTGGAGGTTGGTATGGCCGGAACGACGTCGTTCGGTGTTGCTTGTGTTGTTCTCCTTGAGAAGAAGAGAATGATCATCGTGACTGCTAGGATTAATAGGGCCAAGTGGGTAAATTTCATAGTGTCTTCCGTTTCGTTTTCCAGAGTTAGGACAGCTTCCTTATTTTCGACATAAAATTCTTCCAGCTTCTTCAAGTTTAAGGTTTCTATTGTCGCCTCTTCAATTTGGGAGTATAGTGGAGGTGCTATGTGGGTGTGTTCCCAGAACATACTATGGTTGTCCGAGTAAGGAGTTCCATTGATGACGACTTCGCAAGACTTGTATCGCAGGAGTGCGGTTCCTTTTAATTCATGGGGGTTTTTACTACAAGTAGATTTTATTAGTGCATTTTTAATATTAATAAAAAGTATATAATTCTCTTCAAGTGGCATTATTGACTCCACTGGTCCGGCATCGTTAAATATGCATTTGGGGGGTTTGTGGTTCAGCAGGTTTCCAACACAAGATGAGTTGTTCACGTCTTCTTTATACAGCGGGGAGCGACAATAAAAGGTGCTTTCAATCCTGGGACAGGCTTTTGTAAAGTATTGAACACTCTTTTCGTTGTGGGCTATGTATGGTTGTGTTACGATTATTTTGGTAAAGGAATAATGTGACTGAATTGGTATGTCATTTCCGAAAGGACAGGTATTCTAACGTTGAATATTATGCTGCTATGATTGTAATAAGCTTGAAGCCCAAGAAGTTCATAGACATGTTCCTCTGAGATAATCTCAATAGACTGCTGTGTAAATACATCGTAAATGAATTTCATTTCATTTTGGTCAAGAATCAATTTAGAAATTACTTTTAATTTGACTAAAACTATAGCTTCGGCTAGGTTAGTTAAATGGTCGCTAAGCATATCGATATTGTTTTTTTTTCTACTAAATATTGCATTTCGTGTAGGATGTTTTCTTCTTTACGAATTTTGTTTGAAGTCTCTTGTGATAAATGTGCTAAATGACGGTACCTAGTCCATTAATAAGTCCTCTCTTTGTTCTTTTGGAAGGAGTAAGGGTTGTAAGTTTGTTGTGTAACTCTTTTAGTTTGAGATTAGTTTTCTTAATGGAGTCGGTTAACGTTCCTCGTTTTTGGAATATATCTAACACATGATTGATTTCTTCAATATTCCTTTCGTATTCCTTTAAATTTACGTTGTGAATGAGATTTTTGTAATTTTCGATGATTCTTGCTTGTCCGAGATTTACCTGTACTATCGCTTGGTCCGGTCTGATAGGTAGTATTTCTATAAGTTGGGTCAGTACTAACGGAAATCTAAAAATATAATTACGTTTTCTTTTAAGTTTTTATCTAGATTTATGTATTTTTTGATTTCTTGTTGTAATTATTGTTACTCTATTGTTATTTTGAATTTTGTGTTTTGAAAATCTTGGTGTCATTTTATTTCTCCTGCATTCTTTTCTGTAAATGTCTTCGTCGATTTCAAAATTTTCGGGTTCATGTCTGTCTGTATTTAGTTTGTCAAGTCGATTCTGTGTTTCTCTTTCCAGTTTTTCTTTAATATAAGGGTAAAGAGTTTCCTGAAACTCATTATGTTTACGTAGGTAGTCATGTTCGTTATTGAATTGAACATCCCTGTCAAATTTATAAGTTCGTCCATGAAAAAGTTCGTAAGGTGTAAGATTAGTTGCAGAGTGAATAGCGTTGTTGTATGTAATCAACGCTTCCGATAATGTTTCTTGGTGATCTTGTTCTAGTCTAAGTTCTCTTCGTTTAGACATAATTATACGATATATTTCTGTTATAGTAGAATGCAGTCTTTCAACTGGACCATTGCTACTTGTTTGTTGAAAAGAAGTCGAGTGCAATACTATATTGTATTGTATACAAAAATCCTTAAAGATGTTGCTTTTTTTAGGAATTCCGTATTGAGGAAATGTTTGTAATGATTTTGTTACGGTTAAACTTGTTATATTGCGAATAGAGAATGCGGCGGCAAATTTGGAAAACGTATCTAATATTGTAAGAACATGGCAATTGTTTATAGAATAAAGATCAATATGTATTATGTCAAGTGGTTTTTTGGGTGTTTCTGGTATTTCATATTTAATCTTTGGAGGACTTCTATTGTATTTAAGTGTCTGGCATTTTTCACAATGATTAATTGTTTTTGCGATTTTATTTTTTAAAAATGGGAAGTAATATTGTCTTTTTAAATGAGAATATGTTTCATTTATTCCTCGATGGTTATTGTTTATGTGGTATTCTCTAATGAAGTTTTCCTGTTCGTCGTCATGTCTTACGTCGGTCAATTTTACTGTGCAACGTATCACCTTGAATAATTTATTACTTGAGAAATGTTTGGAATATGTTTGTTGTACAATTTTACATGTATCGTCATCTGTATATATAGCATTTAGTTTGTTTGGCACTACATATTCTTTGAAAATATTTGTCATTATTTCTTCATTGAAATATTGACGTCGAATGGTTTTCCTTTGTTTGTTTCGGAATATTGTTTCTAAAGTCATTGGTGGACCTGAATCTGATATTTGTAGTATGACCTGCAAGTTAAATTCATTCAAAGGTTTTTCGGAAATATATATTCCATCATCTAGATTTTCTTCTGCCGAATGAACGGTTGTACCTTGTGTTCCTTGATCCGATGCAATTTCATTTATGTTAAGATCGGTTTGTATATCGTCATGCTTTGGTATTTTTACTCTACTAATTGCGTCGGCATTTGTGTTAGCTTTTCCTTTTTTGTATACGATGGTATAGTCGAACTCCTCTAATTTCAGGCGCCACCTTATGAGTTTGGAATTAGGTTCCTTAAGACCCATTAGCCATGTTAATGGCCTATGATCTGTGACTATTTGAAACTTTCGCCCAAACAAGTATGGTCTAAAATATTTGGTGGCCCAAATAATAGCTAATAACTCTTTTTCAACTGTGGAATAATTACATTCTGTATCTGATAAAGTACGGGAAGCGAAACATATAGGTTTGTCACTACCTATAGTTCCTTGGGACAGTACTGCGCCTAGGGCGAAATTACTGGCATCAGTTGTTAAAATAAATGGTTTGGTAAAATCAGGATATTGGAGAATTGGGTCATTTGTCAGGATGTCCTTACATAATTCAAAGGTCTTTATATATTGTGGAGTTAATGCTACAGATCGTCCTTTATTCAAGAAAACAGTGAGTGGTTTAACTAATTTCGCAAAATCTTTTATAAATTTCCTATAGTAGCCTAATAATCCTAAAAATGCTTTTATGTCCTTTTGAGTTTTTGGAATAGGAAATCGTTTGATGGCCTCAATTTTGTCTGGATTTGGTTTAATGCCTTCTGTGGAAACAATGTGACCTAAAAAGGCTAATTCTTTTTTTAAAAATTCAGATTTGTCAAGTTGTACTTTTAAGTTAGCTTTTCGTAATCTTTGGAATATTTCTTTTAAGTTATTAAGGTGTTCTTGGAGAGATGTTGAATAAATGATTATATCGTCGATATAGACTAAGCAATTTTTCCCTACTAGATCTTTAAGTACATTGTCCATTACCCTTTGGAATGTTGATGGAGCATTTTTAAGGCCAAAATGCATCCTAAGATATTCGTAATGACCTCCTTTAACTGTGAAGACCGTCTTCTGTATATCTTTTGGGTCCATCTCGATTTGATGAAACCTGCTGGCAACATCTAATGTTGAAAAGCACATGCTTATCAAGAATTTCAGTAATGTTTGGTATAGGGTAGCGGTTTAACTTTCTGTAATCTATAAAAAAACGCCATTTTTGTTTTCCACTTGAGTCTTTATTTTTCGGAACTACCTAAACTGGGGAACTAAACGGCGAGTAACTTTGCCTAATAATTCCTTGTTTTAGCATGTTTTGTATTTGATTTTGTACTTCTTCTTTATGGACGTATGGATATCTATAGGATTTCGTATATATAGGAATGTTGTTAGTAGTTGTGATACTATGTTTTATTTCATTTGTGAAAGATAGTGTTTAGCCTTCTTTAAAATAGGTATCGATATATTGTTTGCATAATTTCATAATTTCTTTCTTTTCTTCTGACTTTAAGTGGTTTACTCGAATTGATTCTGCAATGGTGCTAAAAGAAGATGCTGAAGGACTCTCCAAATTCCAATTATTTATTTCAACAAAGTCGTCCGATTTATATTGTGCTACTTTAATGGGTTGGTCTAGGAAAAATATCTGTTCTGTGTTTGAATTATTTTGGATTTCCACTTCGCTAAACCAGTTTTTGGAAGTATAAAGGCCTTCGGAAACAACAAGTGGTGTTAACATTGTAGAGTTTATGTATATGTCACCGTCTTGGATATCTACGGGGAGTTTAATAATGACTTTTGAACTGGGAGGAATTATGTGTTTGTCTGAAGTAAAATTAGGTTTTTTTTAGAACCAAGGTAGTCTCCGGTGTTGTTATAGTTAAGTTGTGTAAATCTAGGTTAGCTTTTAGTTGTATTAAAGCGTCTATCCCGAGTAGTCCGTCAAAATAATTATGGAATCTAAATACTAGAAACGTTAAGTTCCCAGATTTCTTAAATTACTTGAATATGGGAATAATATCCTTTTTGGTTATTTTATATTTGTTTAGAACTGTCGTAATAGTGATTGGTTGGAAATCGATTAATGATTTTTGTTCCGTATATTCCGGATTTATGAAAGATGCTGACGCACCAGTATCAATTAAAAATTTTAGTGATTTCCCATACGGAGAAGATATATTAATATATGGTAATGTGTTTCCATGTTTGTTTATTTCTACGTATCCGGTGGATTTTGGGAGGCTAATGTAAAAAAAATGTTGTGAGTCGTCTATCATATCGTCATTGTTACCCTGTATTTCTTCATGATCGTTTTGAGAGTTTATGTTGTACATTTCCTTGTTTTTCGGCTGAGAGAATTTTGGATTTTGTGCGCGGAATGTTGTATTGGTGTTACTAGTTGTTGTAGATCTGAAGTTAGTGTGTCCCGAATCGACATCCATTGGTTCAGGTCTACTTGAATGTGAAAATCTACTCATTCTAGAGTTTGAATCTGACTTTTGATATTTATTGAAATTATTATAATTATTATTTGGTCTGTAATTTCGGAAGTTAGCTCATGAATTATTGGAATTTTGATTTTGGTAAGAGTACCTTTGTTGTTTAAAATATCCATTATTATAGGGTTGTTGACGATTATCTGTTTTCCTGAAGCTAGGTCCAAAAGTGTTTCTTTTTTGATAGAAAATATTTTGTTCTTTTAGTCAAAGTGACAAAGCTGAGGGCAAAGAGTCGGGTCTCATTGCTCTAATTGTTGCTTCTAATGGTTCTTTTAATCCGGTGAGGAATGTGTTCAAACACATTTCTCCATAGAGGTCTTTTTTTGCTTTTATAACGCTTTGATCTTTTTCATGAATTAATACATTGTTGTGGAGTGTTGATTGTATTTCTACAATTTGACTGTAAAATTTTTCAACATTCGCGAATTGTTTTAGATTATGCAAATCCTTGATAAGGGAAGTTTCGGTTCTCTTGTCCGAATAATGTAAGATCAAATTTTCTTTTATTTCATCCCAGACTAACGGTGTTCCGTGCATATTAAGTACTTCGTTTGCTTTTCCTTCTATTTTATTTCTTATAGCTCTTAACAAAATTTTAGCACAAGGTGTGCCATCAATATCCCTAAGGTGTAATAAAATTTCTTCGACATTATGAATGAATTCATGTAGAAGCCGATGGTTTACATCGAATCGTGGAAGGTCTTTAATAGCGTCGGATATACGCAAAGAGTTAAAAACGTCCACACTATTTGCACTTGGAGTATTCATTATGGATGTATTATCAGAAGCCGGTATTTTATAGGGCAAATATTTTATTGAATTTTTTTCGTTTTCGGCATTTAATTTTCAATCCTTTTTTCCTTTTTTATATTTTCCATAAATATCTTTTCAATATATATGTTCTTTTCTTTTTTTTATATTTTGCATATTTCTTATTTAATTTTCTATATTATTTTCTTTTCATTTTATATTTCCTTTATATTTTCCATAAGTATCTTCTTTTCAATATATATCTTTTTATATTTTGTATATTTCTTATATAATTTTCTCTATTATTTTCTTTTCATTTTATATTTCCTTTATATTTTCCATAAATATTTTCTTTTTCCAATATATCTTCTTTTTTAATATTTCTCTTATATTTTTATATCTTTTATTATTTATTTTATTATTGTTTCAAGTGTGAAGATTATCTATGATATTCTCTTCATAGATGTTTTATCTTCCTTTTTCTAAATCCTAACTATGATGTTCATTCATAGTTTTAAAGGATTCTTTTATTTATTTAATTTTTATTCTTCATTTAATTTAATTATTTAATTTTTATTTTTTATTTAATTTAGTTACGAAAGGTGTTCTTGTACTTACAGCCATGCCCAGAAATAAATGTGCACCATGATGATTACGATGTTGTCTGCCTATGAGGCGTTGAAACGCTACGACGTATAGGGTGGTTGTTCCACTTAAGGGTCCTTTTTTATCGAGTCCTATACGCGTTAGGCAGGACTACCGACTGCGACAGTTAAGAGTTTGTTTCCTTTGATTCAAATAAAAAAAATATTTGTTGGGACTTCTGTCCTCTTTTCGGTTTATTGTTAGAATACTTATAATTAATTTACAAAGTAGGTTTTTATGCAAACGACAAACAGTTATTTTAATTACGTAATTGATTTGTGTAATATGATATAGTTTTGGTGTGGCGTGTGTCAATTATGTTGTGTCAGCGTATGATCGGTAATTGTTGTGTATGAGTATGAAGTGTAGTGTCAGCATGTTTGAATGAAACGCGTGTGAACGGTAATTTTTGTGTATGAGTGTGTTGTGTCAGCATGTCTGAGTGAAACGCGTGTGAACAATATATGTTGTATCAGCATGTTGCGTCAGCCTGTGGGGTTGGTGGCCAACGTAACTCGCGCACTGCATGTGAAACCCGGACTGAAGAGACTGAGGAAACGAACAGAGTAGCCACATCGAGAAAAAAATAATGCTGTGTTCAGTTCACTTATGACTACATTTTTATCAACCCTGAAAGAGGGTAACCATTTAGTGCAACATTCGCCATTAAATGTATTTTCCTAAAAATTATTGGAAAATTGATGAAAATGGAGGAAAATGTAGGCTCTATAAATAAGGGTAGGAGCAAGATTATAGCTTTAGTCTGATAAATCTGAAAATCTCAACATAATTCTGCTACTGGCCTCCGGTATTCCCAAGTGGGGGCCAGTGATGTTTTTTTTTTTTTTTTTGGATCTGCAAAGAGCCATTTGTGTTGTGTGTGTTTATGTGTGGCTTTTCAGCTGTTTTTGCCAGCAGCAATATAAACCAATTTTTGTGGGGCCGATGGTAATTTAAATCCTCCTTTATTTATGGCCGGAAAGAGGTAACAGTGCTATACATCTAAGGCTGGCGGTTATCTGAAATACATCTAAAGAAACTTAAAGAAAACGATAAATTTTAATACCTAGATTGAGCTGGGAATAAACCCATGCCTTTTTGGCCTAAAAAGATTCCACCAATTTTGAAAAAGGAAAAGTTTCCATCTAATTAATCATTATAATCATAATTAATCACTATAAGAGACAAAGTATTTAAGTGTATTTTGTATTGTCCTTGTGTATGTCAATTTTTTTCAATTAAATTTGTAAGGATTTGTAATTTGACTCCAGATTGTTTTTAAGTGTTTAAAATGATATCATTCTCTGCAGGAAAACTAGGGATTCATAGTATGTAGTTGTAACGCCGGTTTTGCATATTTTACCATTTTAAACGAGCTCATTTATAATAGGGACTTGATGAGTAGTTTTTAAAAGTGTTTATTGAAAAGAATCTCTAGCGTTTCGAAGAGGGAATTTTTATATTGAATATTTATTTCATTGTTTTATTGCGTGATCTGGGGTTGAAGAATCCAAGGCAAGGTTTTGTTTTAAGGTTGATATTATAAGAATAAATGTAATATGTGTTAAATTTGTTACCATATTTAATATGTTTTAATTGTTCTTCTAGAGAGGTTTCTAAGAAGGTGATGAGGTGAGTGTGTTTGTGGGGTTTCCAATAATATTTGGAAACCATGGTTGGGAGGGCAAAATGTGAGAGTAAAACATTTACCAAAAAATACATCTCCTGTTTACCATCACATAACACAAAACAAATAAAGACACTCACGGTAATTTGTTGATTCCACCCGTTAGCAAAATCACTAATAAAAACTTTGCAATATAATTGATTGTCGATGTGTTTTTTGTTAGTTTTATGGGTTTTTTCTAACGTTGGGGATGCACAATATTCAGGCTTGTGGCGGTTAATACCAGACTTAAGCCTACATTTTCCTCCATTTTCATCAATTTTCCAATAATTTTTAGGAAAATACATTTAATGGCGAATGTTGTACTAAATGGCTACCCTTTTTCAGGGTTGATAAAAATGTAGTCATAAGTGAACTGAACACAGCATTATTTTTTTTCTCGATGTGGCTACTCTGTTCGTTTCCTCAGTCTCTTCAGTCCGGGTTTCACATGCAGCGCACGCGCTTCATATAATTTCTAAGTGATTTGTAATTTAAAATAAAATTATATGTGCCTGGTCGTCCACTCTATCAGTTCAGAATGATGCCGTTTGGTCTATGCAACGCTGCACAACGCCTCTGTCGTCTTATGGATAAGGTGATTCCAGCACGCCTATAATCCAATGTTTTTATCTATTTGGACGATTTATTAGTTATTTCAGAAGATTTTGAGACACAACTGAAACTACTTAAAGAAGTCGCAAAATGTCTGAAGCGTACAAATATTTAAGAAGAACTTAATATATTTCAAAGAACTTAAATATTTAGGATTTATCATAGGTTGTGGAGTTTTAAAAATAGATCCTGAAAAGGTATCGGCAATCAAAAACTTAAAAGTACCAAGAAGCCCTAGAGATGTTCGCAGCTTTTTGGGTACTGCCGGCTGGTATGGGCGATTTATTAAAAATGTTTCTACCATTTCCGCACCTCTTACAGATACTCTCAAGAAAGGTTCAAAATTCATAATTAGCGAAAGTGCAAAAGAAAGCTTTGAAAAGTTAAAAATAGCCTTAACGACAGCACCTGTTTTGAAACATTTTTGATTTTTCTGATTTTTCAAAGGAATTTTTTATTTAGTGTGATGCCTCCGAGCATGGTATTGGGGCTGTTTTGTTTCAAAAAGGTGAAAACGACGAGGAATACCTTTATTAATATAGCTTTTTATTCCCAGAAGCTAAATAGTGGCCAACGCAACTATAGCGTAACAGAGAAGCAATGTTTGGCAGCCGTTATGGCTGTTAAACGGTTTAGACCCTATGTGGAGTTTATGAAGTTTACAGTCATAACGGACCATGCAAGTTTGAAGTGTTTGATGGGAGTAAAAGATTTAAGTGGTCGACTAGCTCGGTGGTCACTTACGTTGCAGGGATATAATTTTGAAATAGATTACCGAAAGGCAAAGACAATGTAGTGGCGGACATGCTGTCCCGATTGGAAGTAGGGGAGGAGTTTGAGGCGATAGATGATCTATTTGATTTTGAAACTGCGGAGTTTGAAAGTCAGGAGTATAAAGATTTAATGGAAACAATTGAGAAGAATCTATCAAAACTGCCAGACATAAACAATAAAAACGGTCTTATTTTTAAACGCACCAAAAGCGATATAGATGCTGAGCTAGAGCAAGAAATGCCGTATAAATTATGGATACCTGAGTCCCTTACTCATATTTCAATCGAGAAAGCTCATAGCGAAACAACTGCAGCCCATGGAGGTGTGGCGGTCGGAAAATACTCAATAATAATTTACTTTAAAAAATATTATTTTTATGTAATCAAGTCATCTTTGATTTTGTATTTTTCTTTTTTCGTCAAGTTAGCCTTGACTTTCAGTTTTTGTATTTGGTGACAACAAAATAATTTTTACATTTTCTAGATAGTTCTATTTTGTCTTTTGGAAATTAAACATTAAACTTTTATATTGAACGGAAATCAGATGTACTAATGGCAACCACCGCTTGCGGATAGCAGTGAATCGGATGTGTGCAGCTTTTCTTCATCGAGCACTCGTTTAGAGGAAATTGAGAAGAAATTGCAAACGCTCTGCACGCAGATAGATTCCTTCAGGAAGTCAAGAAGCCGTAGCAAGTCATCATCATCAAGGAATAGACGGTCAAATTCCGGAAGCGAATAAAAACCTTGTTGTTGGTATCATTTCAAATTTGGGGAAAAAGCTAGAAAATGTGTTGCTCCATGCAATTATAAGCCTCCAACTTCGGAAAACTGAATGGTGCACCGTCTTTGGTGACGGATGAGTGTACCCCAGAGATATGTCGCCTGTTTGTTTGAGACATTAAATCGTAAACCAGGTATTTAGTAGATACAGGAGCAGATTTAACGGTATATCCTGTGTCACAATCCATGCGCAATCAACCTCCCAGTCAGCTTATTTTGTATGCCGCAAACCAAACGCCGATCAAGACATATGGCACAAAAACCCTTTCCATAGATTTGGGAATGAATCGATTGTTTAAATGGAACTTCGTAATTGCTGATGTACAAAAACCTATTATTGGATCAGATTTTTTGGGGAAATATGGACTACTTATCGATATTAAGAATAATACTCTTATAGACCCCCACACCAATCGGAAATGCAGTGGTTCTATTGCAAGTGTACAGGATTCTTCTATTAAATGTATTTCAAGATCATCTGAATATACGTCATTGCTTCGAGAATTTAACGACTTAACAAAGATCATATCGAAACTACGAAAGGTCCACCCGTTTTCAGCACACCCAGACGTCTTCCTCCTGAAAAACTACAAATTTTCAGTATATGTCGTCCATCAAATAGCAGTTGGGCTAGTCCGCTACATATGGTGAAGAAATCCAATGGAGAGTGGCGTCCATGGATTGTGCAACGCTGCACAAACATTCCAGCAAAATTGATTTTTAAAGCTTACCACCATATACCAGTGGAAGGAGAAGATATTAAAAAGACAGCAGTAGCAACACCGATTGGAAATTTTGAATTTACTAGGATGGCATTTGGATTCGTTTACGTTTATATAAACTTGGAATTCGTTTACGTTTATATAAACGACATTCTCGTTGCATCATTAAGTGCGGAAGAACATCAAAATCATCTTAGAAGATTATCCGAAAAACTGCGCCAATATGGTTTAACTATTAACATCGATAAAAGAGTTTTTGGAGTTGCGGAATTGGAATTTCTTGGGTATCTCGTAACAAAAGAGGGGTTAAAACCTCTTCCTAGCAGAGTTCAGGTAATACAAGCATATAAGAGACCCAGCACTGTCAAAGATCTTCGTCGTTTTCTAGGTATGATAAACTTCTACAGACGATTTCTACCAGGTGCTGCAAAGTCACAAGCAATTTTACATAGCATTTACAACGGCAATGTGAAGAACGACAACAGCGATATAACGTGTACTGAAGAACGGACACAGGCTTTCGAAAATTGCAAGAAAGAGTTGGCAGACGCAACTTTAATATCCTATCCATGCGAAAATGCACCAACATCAATTTGTGTCGACGCTTCCGATTTTGCCATGGGTGGTGTCCTACAGCAGTATGTCAGTGGTGAGTGGAAGCCACTGGGATTTTTTCTAAGAAATTGTCGCCTGCTCAAGCTAAATACAGTGCATATGACCGTGAATTGCTGGCAATATATTCCACCTTGAAGCATTTCCAGTATTTCTTGGAAGGTCGTCAGTTCTGCATTTTTACGTACCACAAACCTATATAATGGGAACATTTACCTGGCATCAGTTTACCTCCCATTTGACTCGCCGATATCACCACCAACGGCGGAGCTGTAACGACTGGTGAGAAGAGCAAAAGAAACAGGTAACGAAGTACTGATAGGTAGCGATGCTAACTCACACCACATTGCGTGGGGTAGTACTAATACTAACAAAAGGGGTGAAACCCTCGTAGACTATCTTAATACTAACGACCTAAATACTCTTAACATAGGCAACGAACCTACCTTTGTTAATAGAATTAGAGAAGAAGTATTAGACATAACAATATGTTCAGCGAAACTAATAGACGAGGTACAAGAATGGAGAGTCTCACATGAATACTCCTTCTCGGACCATAGATATATTAGGTTTAAAATCCTACGGCCACCGCCGAAACCCATATACTTTCGAAACAAGTCCAAAACAAATTGGATAAAATTCGGAAAATTACTCAAAGAAAGGCTAGGGCAACATAACTATGACAGCCTAAGCACTGACGATATAGACAAAAATGTCAATAACTTAGCGGAAGCAATAGTAAAGTCCTTCGAAGAAAGTTGTCCTTTTCGAGAAAGGAAATCTGCCTTCGAAAAACCCTGGATGACCGGGGAGATTCGAAATAAAGGTAAAGAGGTCCGAAAACTTTACAATAGAGCACGCCGCAAGAAATCTACAGTATACTGGGACAACTTCCACGATAAGCAGAAAGAATACAACAAAATGACAAGATCCGCCAAACGCAACTCCTGGAAAACCTTCTGTGAACAGGTCGATAGCGTAAACGACGTCTCAAAAATAAAAAAAGTTTCTGTCAAAAACCCACACTCAAGCCGAAACGATGGTAGACAATGAGGGCAACAGGATAGAAAAAACTGAAGAAACAATAAGGCTTCTGATGAACGCTCACTTCCCACCGAACCCATCCATAAGTGATGACGCTACGGTAGCAAGGGAAACAAGATCTGTGGAACCTAAGATTGATGAATCAATGGTACGAGATGCTATAAAAAGCTTCTCACCATATAAAGCGGCAGGGCCAGACAACGTCTTCCCTGCTCTTTTACAAAAAGAGGTCGACTATATATCACCATATTTAGCGGCACTCTTTAATGCATGTATAAGGTTTGCGTACACACCAAAAGCTTGGCAGGAAGCCAGGGTAGTCTTCATACTCAAGCCCGGCAAGGCAAACTACGCAACACCAAAAGCGTATAGGCCAATTAGCCTTACTTCATTTCTACTCAAAACCATGAAACGAACAATCGACACCATGATAAAGAGCAGCATCCCCAATGACACGCTGAAATACAAACAACATGCGTACGTAAAGGGGAGATCAGTGGAAACCGCTTTACATGAGGTAGTACACCACATTGAAGGAACTTTCGATAAGAAAATGTACACTTTAGCAGTCTGCATTGACATCGAAGGAGCCTTTAATAATGTCAGCACCGAAACACTTATCCAATCCTTAGAAGCCTTTATTGTTGACCAGGCAATTATAGACTGGGTCAACCATATGCTAAAGAATAGATGGATAAACTATAGCCTACAAGACATAACTATCAGGGACAAAGTAGGACAAGGGACACCGCAAGGAGGGATACTGTCACCACTCCTGTGGATCACCACTATCAGTAGTCTCTTAAGGAACTTAACCGAGGATGGTTTTGAACCAGTCTGTTATGCAGACGACGTTATACTTCTAAGGGGAAGGAACCCTAACTTACTATGCAGGAAGGCTGAAACGGCGTTAAACATCGCCTTTAATTGGGCGAAGCCGAGGGGTCTAAACGTAAATCCGGACAAAACGGAAATATGTCTCTTCACTAGAAAGACAAAAATAGGACAATATGAAGAACCAATCTTTCAAAACAAAGTGATAGAAATATCAAATAAAGTCAAATATCTAGGTGTCATCCTAGATAGAAAACTTAGATGGAAAGACCACATACATCAACGGGTCGAAATGGCCCATAGATGCTGGTCTTTCTGTAGAAGAACCGTGGGCTCTAAATGGGGATTCAACCCAAAGATGGTACACTGGATTTACAAGAGCGTTATTAGGCCAATTCTAACTTACGCGTCTGTAGTCTGGTGGACAGCAATAGACAAAAAATGTAATGTAATAACATTACAGAAAGTTCAAAGAACTTGTTGTCCAGGCATATGCGGGGCAATGCGGACAACACCAACCAGGGCACTGGAAACTATACTGTATATACACCCAGTTGCGAAGCGGCCATCGCAGCTTTAAGACTTAAAGGCATGAACGAGTGGATCGAAAACGGACACTACACACCGCACGAAAACATACTACAGGCTACGATCGGATACTCAATTAACCACTTTGAGTCAGATCGAATACCTGAAACAAGAAATGTCCGGCCTGCAGCTAAAACTTATGAAGAATGATGGATTTGAGATTTACTGTGACGTATCAGGCCCTACAATCAGACCTTACGCAACACCATCATTTCGAAAGTTAGTTTTTGATACTATTCACGGATTGTCACACCCTGGAGTTAAAGGTACAGTCAATTTAATTCGGTCACGTTACATCTGGAAGTCATAAAAGAAGGATGTGAGCGAATGGGCTAGAAGTTGTATCGAGTGCCAGCGATCCAAAGTTCACCGTCATACGAAAAGTGATTATGGTGAATTCAAACCACCAACTCAACGTTTCAAGCACATCCACATAGATATTGTTGGACCATTGACGCCATGTCAAGGTTATCGATATCTCTTAACTTGCATTGATATATACACGAAATGGGCAGAAGCCATTCCTCTTGCAGACATTAAGGCTGAAACAGTAGCCTCAGCCTTTGTCAGTCTATGGATTTCACGATTTGGTGTGCCATTGGAAATTATTTCGGATCAAGGTAAACAGTTTGAGAGCAGATTATTCAGTCAACTTGCAAAATTATGCGGATCAAGAGTGAAACACGCTACACCTTATCATCCTCAAACAAATGGATTAGTGGAACGATGGCACAGAACTTTAAAATCAGCTATAAGATGTACCAATAGTAATGACTGGGTAGGTGCACTACCGCTCATCCTACTCGGTTTACGAACCCGAATTATCACCGATACTGATGTATCTCCTGCTGAAATGGTTTATGGAAGTAGTTTAACTTTGCCTGGAGAAGTTGCTTCCAGATGAATCTAATTGGATAACATAATTCGGGAACAAGATGAATAGTACAAAGCCAGTAGTTACAGGATGTCACAGTAGTAACAAAATTTACTTCAACAATCAACTGAAAACATATCAATATGTTTTTCTCAGATATGATGCAGTGAAGAAACCGTTGCAACAGTCATACACAGGCCCACATAAAGTTGTTTCAAGGAACGACAAAATTTTCAAGATTCTGGTTGAAGGAAAAGAGAAAGTTGTTTCTATTGACAGATTGATGAATTCAACAATCAAGGACAAAAACCAAAATCAGTAACAAAGAAAGTTCGTTTCGCTGAATGACAACGCTGGAGGGGGAGTACTGTGGCGGTCGGAAAATACTCAATAATAATTTACTTTAAAAAATATTATTTTTATGTGATCAAGTCATCTTTGATTTTGTATTTTTCTTTTTTCGTCAAGTTAGCCTTGACTTTCAGTTTTTGTATTTGGTGACAACAAAAAAAATTTTTACATTTTCTAGATAGTTCTATTTTGTCTTTTGGAAATTAAACATTAAACTTTTATAATAAAATTTAATTGTTGTGGTTTTAATCATCCTAACGCCCAACAGAGGCATTGCAAAAACTCTACATCGGTTGAAAAGGTTTTATTACTGGCCAAAAATGGCGGTACAGATAAAACAATACGTCACTAATTGTAGAATCTGTAAGGAAAAAAGCCTGTTAACCAGAATATGCAGCCAGAAATCGGGAACGAGGTAAGTACCGAACGACCATTCCAAAACTATATTTGGACTTTTTGGGGAAATATCCCAGATCCAAAAAAGTCAACACGTATATCATCATCGTAGTAGATCATTTTTCGAAATTTGTTTTCCTCAAGGCAATGAAAGAGGCTACTACAAACAATATTATACAATTTCTGGTAGAGGACATTTTTAGAAAATTCTGTGTTCCGGAAACGGTGCATACCGATAATGGCGCACAGTTTACATCAAAAGGGTTTAAAGACATGATAGAGTTATATAAAATCAATCACCTACAAACAACACCCTATTCACCGCAATCAAATGCATCAGAAAGGGTGAACCAATCTCTTCTAGCGGCGATACGCGCGTACTTGGAAGATGATTACAGAGATTGGGACGTTTATTTGTCCGAAATTGAGTGCGCTCTGAGATCATCGGTACATACAGCCACAGGTGTAACACCCTTTTTGGCTATGAAATGTATACGAACGGAAGCGACTATAAATTGGCTAGACAACTGCAATTTCTCTGCGACCACAAAATAATTGAATTAAATCGAAAGGACAAATTAGATATAATCAGAAATAACATTTCGAAAAACTTGCATAAAGCATACGAAAGGAGCTCGAAGCGTTACAACCAACGTGCTCGAACAGTAAAGTTTATTCCAGGACAAGAGGCATATAAACGAAACCACGTCCTTAGTGATTTTAGCAAAAATATTAATTCCAAATTTTGCAGGAAGTTTATCAAGTGCTGAATAGTAAAGTCAGTTGGAAATAACATTTATGAAATCGATGACATGCAAGGGAGACCCTTAGGAAATTGCCACGTGAAGGACCTAAAAATGTAAAGACCATAGTGAGAACGATATATTTTTATGGCAAAGTGTCGAACAGATATGTGATTATGAGGGACTAACAAGAACTACGGCCAATGACCATGTAGCTTAATCTAGACTCCATGAATGGCTCACCCATAACAGTAGCAGGTCGGAACTATGCCGTCGCATACTTGGGCAAGTTAGACCATTGATGTACATTTTCATGTTAGGCTCTAACCACATAATGTTTCTAACTGCTGCCAAGAAAAAAATACTCGTTCACTAGAAACCTTTATAGGGTCAGGAAAATTTGGAATTTTTTTAGAATATCAATTAGTTGTACTGGGTTAGCTGGAAGATAAGATAATTGTTCCATATCCTTTATAGTTTGACTTCGAAGAATTTAGAAATTAATACCCACCACAAACCAAGTTTTGCTACAAACCAATAGATATAAACTGCCTTCTATTGATATGTGTGAGTTCACTTTTTTCGAAAATTATGTTATGGTATATGTTTACCCCTCTTATGTATAACAGGGTCACAAGATAATAAAATAGGTTTTGAATTTAAACATCATGTTGCAGTTGTTCGTACCAAGACGTTGTAAATATCACAAATATCTGTCTCCATCTTACACAGTAATATAACAATTTTTTTTAATAATTCATTCACTTCACATTCCAATAATCGAAACTCCATAGTCCTCTAATACACCTACACGACCATACTGGCCCACATACTTAATCTCAAGCAGCTACTTTCAGTCATCATATATTACCAGTCATCATTCATTGCCTAATTTTTGTCATATGTACCCACAGATAATCCCTAGTGGCTGATAGGATTAACATTTTTCAGACCCAACGTAATCACTTCACTGTTTTTTTTTATAAAAAAAGGACACCTCTTTTGGGTTACACTATAACAACTAACAAAACAACGTTTTAAAATGCTTTCACCGAATATCAAATATTCCTAAAATGAACCTAGCTAACAAAAAAAGGCGTACCGATAAATGGGACTTACTTGGAAAAAGCCATAGGTGCACTGCCAATTTCCCTAGATATTCAAATGGATTTTTGTAGTCTGGGTGTTGTGTAGAAATCACCAAATCTATCGATTGCCGGTATCACATACGTTGTAGATTCTGATTTGCTGGTGAAACAAAGAAGAAAAAAATTAGTACTACTAATCAATACGTATGGCGACAATACAGACCAATTCCACCAAAATATGCTCACAATTTTTTTCCACCGCACCGCTATTAGGCATTTAAATGGGAGTAGTTATACTCATACAACATTCCATGACCAATTTTATAGGCCGTGCAATAATCCAAAACAAAAAGGTCCACTGGTACACCAAGGCTGACTGGAAAAAAAATAATTTTAGCCGTTTGTATGCATTAAAAGTCTATACTTACTATTGCCCCTTGACTGTAGATCACACACAATAGAGTTAGGATAACCTGTAACAAGAAAAAAATACAAAATCAATTATTTTGAAATAATCACATAATCACCTTATGTTTTAATTGTTCTTCTAGAGAGGATTATAAGAAGGTTATGAGGTGAGTGCGTGTGTGTTTGTGGGGTTTCCAATAATATTGATGCATTGAAACGTTTGGAAACAATGGTTTGGAGGGCAAAATGTGAGAGTAAAACATCTATACTCTCTTATCAAGGCAGGCTTTGTGTTTTGAATGTAATGTGTTTGTTTGAATAGTAAAGTCTCATTTTCGTGTTCACCCACCCACCATAGCCCAGAGACCGCTAACTAGCCGGAAGGTCGCCTCTAGCGCCGCCTAACAGGGAGTCGTAACATTCTGACGTATAATAAATACATAGGTCAGGAACGTCGGAAACCCACCCAAAACCATTAGGTATTTTACAAAATAGCTTTTTCCATTAATCAATTTGAAAATTACGAATACTTGCTCAAATCCATATAAAATTTAAAAATTTTCTTCTCCAAAATGTTTAGAATCTTTTATCAGTTCTAGTAAGGAAGAGTCAGATATATGGAAAAATAATATATATTCTTGAAAATAAATGTATATAGTAATAATATTCAAATAAATGACGTTTACTACATGTATTACATTTTATACAGGTATATGACGTTTTCGTCACACGGACCATCCCTGATGTAAACAGAGGCAAACATCGATGTATATTGTTTTGTATGTACATAATAATACGCAAATGAAAAACTGCATATACAACAGTTGTATGTTATTTATTATTAAAAGTAAAGTAATTTGTCAGGTAAAAAATCAGTTCCAAGGCACATATATTAGGTAGTCGCATCGTCGAATTACTACAACAAAGCAACTTTTTTGGTAACATTATATGTCAAAATTTGTAAACAAGGCAAATGAAATTCTAGTCGCCTTCACGTTTCAAAATTGAGGCAAATTTGATTCAACCAATCAGAACAAAATGTTTTTATGCCCTACACCTCTATGTTATGAGTTTGTAGCTGCACAATATATTGATTCTGTATATCGGTTATCATCTCTCAACTAGCAGAATCGTTCTAGTCATGTGTGTCCGTCCGTCCATTATAATTTGTAATCTGACCAAGTCAAATGTCGATTGAAAACAATAATCTTCTGAAAACAATTTTTCTGTGTTCACATCTTTCAATAATTTCCATTCTTGAATTCTGGAGATTTTGCATGTAGATTCAGTTCTTGCCTAAGACGACTTCTATTGGTTTTGGTAGTGATTGGTATGCAGTAAAATTGGAAAAAGTCAATTTAAATTTTATTTTCAGAAATTAATTTTATTTATGAATGTATTTTAGGCGAATTAAAAATTACAAAATTTGTTTTGACATTCAATGTTACAATCGACTGGGCCGATGCGACTTCCTAATACATCTACCTTGAACAGTTCTTTGAACAAAAACTTTAATGTAAAATTCAATCCTTTTAATAAAAAAAATTAACATTTGTACTGGCTTTAATGTCTGTATATTATAATATTCAGGTAATTACAAAACATTCTCATATTTTAATTTGTCCAGTTTTAAACGGCGTATACATTAGAACTTTTTACCGGGTTAACCTACTTTATGAGGATTTATTTGACATATATGCAAAGGGATTGGCATTTGAAACCCACTGGGTTAACGAAATCCGATTAAATGTAAACGTACTATTACCATTTATATTGTATTTTAACATTGTTACACTTAAATATAATAATATTAAAAGCGCACGTTTCAAACGTAATACATTTGATTCGCCGCTTGTCTCATTAGATTATCTATTGCACCACCAATATTGCGAATACATTTGTTGTACAACAAGTATTTGACAGCACAAAGAAGTAAATCATAACATAATGAAAAATAACTGTTTGCCTTTTAAAGAGTAGAGAGAGTTCGTCAATGCAGAGCATAACAGAACTGTTATACTCATTCTCTTATGTATACCAGAAGTAACAGATAAGTATTTGGTGTATTTGTTTTTATAATACTGTTACGTTCTGGGATTTTACTTAATCCCGTGTAGACGTTGTTTTATTTCCCAATACAGTTCGTACTAAACAAAACGCGGATTCTTTCTGATTATGATCATTACAATGATTTTATTGACACAACTTTACTTTGCACGTTACTTTACAGCTTTACGTTACTTGACTGTTTCAATTCGCGATCTGATTCACAACTGACTAACTGCCTTGCCATTTCCCCTATTTATATGAGCCTTGCCTGTCGCTACAGAAGTTTCTAGACGATCTGGTAACACCTAGATTACGATCAATCTACTAATGCAACAAACACATACAAACTTACATTGAGTGAACAATAACAACAACACATATACAGGCGAGGGAGTAACAAAGAAAGAGGAATTAAGCGATCATCAATGATGACGTTTAACACGAATTGTACGTCAATAGAAAATGAAAGAGGAAATGGAAGGATTTAGAAAAATCTATACAGTAGTTGTTATTGTGAAGTTATTCGAATAAACTGCGTAGTAGAAATTTACGTTACAATTCAAATTCTTAAATTAACGGAATTCATCTAAATTAACTTAAATCTAAAGTTATATTCGTAACATTGCCCCCCGCTTAAGCCTGTTCGTCCCGAATAGGCATAGTTCCCGTTCCGTAGGGGGCCAGCCGCTCCAAATGTACAACTTTCATCTTTGACCTGGGACTGTCTATAAGCCAGTAAAAACTTTGGAATATGCTCA
Organism: Musca vetustissima; assembly: GCF_032173495.1. Taxonomy (NCBI): domain Eukaryota; kingdom Metazoa; phylum Arthropoda; class Insecta; order Diptera; family Muscidae; genus Musca; species Musca vetustissima. The sequence goes on along the minus strand of NW_026888432.1, from coordinate 52,921 downwards.
TCCCAGTCTCGTTGGCCACTGTCCACCACTTCCCGTAGATGTTCTTCCAGGGTGCGATTGAATCTTTCCACCATGCCATCTGATTGTGGATGTAGGGGCGTCGTTCTGGTTATCTTGATTCCGTAGGAGTCACACATTTCCTTGAAGATCGCTGATTCAAAATTCCTACCTTGATCGGAATGAACCTCCGATGGAACACCATAGCGACAAATCCAATTTTTGCTGAAGACATCCACAATTGTCCTGTCTTCTTGATTTGGGATAGCATAAACCTCTGGCCATTTGCTGAAGTAATCCATGACCACTAAACATACCAGTTCCCAGAGTCACTTATTGGGAACGGTCCAGCTACATCCATTGCGATTCTTTCAAAAGGGGTCCTGAATTATACTGCTGCATGTAGCCTCGACTCTTCCGTGTTGGACCTTTAGCTCTTACGCACCTTTCACAATTGGCAATCCAGTCGGCAATGGATTTTTGACAGCCGACCCAGTAGAATCTCTGCTTTACCTTTTCAGCGGTTTTTGCTATGCCAAGATGTCCTCCACTTGGCCCATCGTGAATCTCCGACAAGACATCTCTTATTTTGGAGTCTGGGACGACGATCAAGTTCCGGTGAGATTTACCGTCCTCACTTTCCCATTTGCGATATAGGCAACCATCTATTATAAGTAGACTGTCCCACTGGGCCCAATAGGATTTTAAAAGAGGGCTTTCGGAGGTAATTTCTTTGCGACTAGGTCGCTTGCCCGTTTCTATGGCCGAAATTATTTTGCCCAGAATGGGATCCCCTCGTTGCTGTGCGCAGTCTGACTCCATTAAGTTGCGTTATTTTTCCCTTTACCAGATCTGATGTTATGATGGACTTTGATGCGCCAGTATCTAACGTCAGAACTCGCTTATCACCATTGATGTACCCAGTTGTTGTTAGGTTGTGACTTTTCTGTTGTACTATTGCTATGGAGATTGTGGGGCCATCGTCGATGGGAGCCAGTTCATGCCCCGCTGGACTGGCTCGATTTAGTTTAACGGTGACTCATTGGTGGACTGTTGAGCCATTCTTCTACCATCTTTCGTTGGAGGCGATTTGGGTTCGCAACATTCGGTCTCCAGTTGGCTAATCTTGTGGGTCTGGGGCTTAACAATTATTCTTGCCGTATCATGGGCAAGGGCAAACGACACGGTTTCGGCAAATGACGCTTTTGGTGACGCATATGTTGCACATTTAATCTCATATGTTGCACGATTTTCATACGGTCCACCAATGGGTGATTCTCTCCTGGATACGTCATTAGCACTAAACGTTCCACCTCCGCTGCAAAGTCTTGTAACGTCTCGTTTGCCCTCTGTACTCTTCCCCTTAGTTCCATAAGGTAGATGTTTTTTTTTATGTTCGCCACCGTACTTACGTTCCAGTGCAGCAATAACATCTTCATAGTTGTTTCTAGAAGCGACAGGAATACTCTGCATAACATCAGCAGCACTGCCCTTCAATGCCAGAAGTAGTGCAACCGCTTTGTCGCTGTCGTTCCACAAATTTCTAGAAGCCACTGTCTCGAACTGCAACTTGAAAACATTGAATGACGTAGAGCCGTCGAACATAGGAGGTTTGATTTTTAGTGTGTTATCAGGAACTCGCACCGGACCACCTTTAATTTCCAGTTCCGACATTTTCTTCTCCAGATTCATAAACCTGTGGTCGTGGGCCAGAAATTTCTCATCCACAGACAGAATCTTCTCGTCAACCGACTGCACTTTCTTATCCAACCCTTTAATTTGGACCTCCACGGTTTCCACTCTCCTTCCAATAACTTCTGTAATGTTCTCGAGTTTCTCGTTCATTCTACAATTCTCTGCCTTGAGTTCATCTAACTTTCTGGAATACTCTTCGAACATTCGTCTCGTGTTTTCATCTAACTTTCTGGAATTCTCTTCGAACATTCGTCTCGTGTTTTCTTCTAACTTTCTGGAATTCTCTTCGCTCCTTCTGGAATTTTCCTCAAACATTTTAGCCAGCATTTCTCTGAAATCGTCACCCCTGGCAGCTACTGACGAGACTTCCCCACCGTTGGATTCGCCCATTTCCGATAAATCCACTTCATCCTTACTGTCAAACTCATATGTATCGATGTTCATACCACGGCGCTCGAACTCATCCAACAGACGTTTTTGTAGTTCAGGCTTGTTGCCAGTAGAGGACAATTCCAATTTATTGAGCTCCTTCTTCAAGTCTTCCACTCGTAGATCCTTAAACTTCATCGTAGTATTATCGTAATCCCACTTCTGGCACCAATTGTTACGTTCTTTGATTTTACTTAATCCCATGTAGACGTTGTTTTATTTCCCAATACAGTTCGTACTAAGTAAAACGCGGGTTCTTTCTGATTACGAATATTACAATGATTTTTTGACACAGCTTTACTTTGCACTTTACTTTACTTGACGGTTTCAATTCGCGATCTGATTCACAACTGACTCACTTCCTTGCCATTTCCTCTATTTATATGAGCCTTGCCTGTCGCTACAGAAGTTTCTAGACGATCTGGTAACACCTAGATTACGAACAATCTACCAGTGCAACAAACACACACAAACTTACATTGAGTGAACAATAACAACAACACAGATACAGGCGAGGGAGTAACAAAGAAAGAGGAATTAAGCGATCATCAATGATGACAAGAATTGTACGTCAATAACAAAATAGAAAATGAAAGAGGAAATGGAAGGATGTAGAAAAATATATACAGTAGTTGTTGTTATGAAGTTATTCGAATAAACTGCGTAGTAGAAATTTACGTTACAATTCAAATTCTTAAATTAACGGAATTCATCTAAATTTACTTAAATCTAAAGTTATATTCGTAACAATACTTTCAGTTAAAACTTTGCACGTTATTAGGTTGTACATCATTGAAGCAAAAAGACGAACAAGCATGAACGACAGTATTGACCGAACTGTCGTGTACCAGTGAACTAAAAGGAACTAAAGAAACGACATAGTTCCTTTTGCAAAGTGGACCAAAAAAATCGAACCGCTCAAGGAACTAGTATGACCAACTCTAGTGCTATTATGCAGGATAGCGTTATTGTGGCTCTATGCTTAAATGCACCGTTTTGCTTGCTTCCATGATAAACTATTTTTCGTTTAGTTCGGTAGATAAAACACGTGGCCATTGCCACAAGCATGGCAAAATAAATATTTAGTCCATTTAGTGCAGCTGATGACTCGATTAACTGTCAAAATGCGTAATTTCTACTTGAATTCGCTTTTCAATGTTGCCAACCATGTGAAATATTATATGGAAAAATTGACAGATGGTCGAGACAAAAACAAAGGTTTTTGTTTTCATCAGGGTGGGCAAAAATTGGCTCGCGAATGATTCAAAATACATTCTTTTCGTTTTGTGCTCATTTTGAGAATGAAATTATGGCGGTAAATTCTTTACCAAACGAGCATTCGCCAAAGAATGTTCGCACACACATAACAAACGAGTGAGAGCGCACAACAACGTTCGTTTCGTTTGGTGGTTGAAATTCTTTCTGACATTCTCTCACGAATGAAAACAAACATTCCCGAATTCTCGAGAATGCTCAAAACGGCAACAACAATAACAACAAACGTTCGTGAAAGAAAACAACCACCGATCAGTCTCGTTTCAGCTGTTGATGAAGGCGGTTGTGTTATCGCTTGTTTTCATGATTTTGATCGAAGCAATGTATTATTGCAGACAGTGTTACCGCTGGGAATTTTTATAAAGTTGCACAAAATGTCGTTCACTTGAAAAAAAGTCGCACGGAAAAGTAAATTTCACATAAAAAGGATAATACAACTTAACAACAAAAGGAAGGAAAGGTCGGAAACAGAGTTACAGGACATGAAAAAGGTTGCAAATTGCAACTTTAGTCGCACAACGGTAACCCTGATTGCAGACGAAGTTTTTCGAGAGAGCAAGAGTTACTCTCACACACTTTGTGTCTGTGTGATCAAACAAATGCATATGAATTGTTGCCGACCGCTGCTCCACACACATTCTTTCATTGTTGTGTGTGTTTTTATGATATTTTTTGTTGTTGTTGTTTTTAACAGTGCTCGCGAGAATTCGCGAACATTTGTTTTTTTGAGTTTTTCAAAAGAATATCATTCAGCAATGAATGCTCGCGAAATAATGAATCGACGACCTTGCAGCTAAATTTTATCGTTCGTGAATTTTTCGTACAATGCGAAAATTCGCGAGAGAACGCAAATGCTTGTGCATTCATTGTAACTTTATCATTCGCGATAAATTGAAGACATTCGAATTCTCGCCCGTGAGCATTCGTGAGAAAGAGTGTATTTTAATCATTCTTCGAACCCTGGTTTTGATACATCACCTTATTATTGCATCATGGTCACAAGTAAATGACAGTTATCGATATGTTGTCATAAACACTGTATAAAACCATATGTTTGGTGTATATTACAAAGAATTAACAATTTTTGAAAGCAAATAACATTTAAAATTTGATGGATTCAATTATATTTTGTTTTTCAGTGTAGTTTAACGGACTGTAGATTAAGGATGTAAGAAAACAAATACGTATGAAAAGTGATCCCTTGAAATTGGCAGACTCAGAGTACGTTGCAAAAATATGTCTTGATAAAATCTTTAGTTTTTTCCATCAGGTATGTTATTGAAAAATTAAATTCAACGTAGCGATTTCAACAAGTATACCACCGAAAATACAACTGGCAGCAGCTTTGTCTCTTCTGGCATCTGGGGGCTTCCAACGCAATATTGTAAATGATTTCTTTATTGGTGTAAGCATGATTACAATTTTTGTTGTTGTTGTGGATGGTACCCCTGGATGACAATGGGTACCTCTTATCCCTCCCATGGGCTCTGTGAGAAAGATTAGGGGGTCTTCGAATATTTTGAAGCCCATATGGGGCTTCAAAATATTCGAGACCCCAAAACTTTTGTTGGCTGTACCTCTTTCCTGTTTACATATCCTTCCTAAATAAATTTACTAGATCATTATTAATTTTCTTTAAATTCAGTCAAACAATTCATATTTTTTCTTAAGAACACTTTAGACTTTTAGATTTACTTAAATCTGTTTACATCCATAAGTGGAATCAAATATACCAACAAAGAAATAACAAAAATAAAGCACAGTTTAGTATTAGGATACATACAAAAATTATTAAGAGAATTTTTGTTTGTTAATCCCATGTCTTGTTCCAAAATGCAACAATTTTACGCCGAAAGATACCTAACACCTATTGAGCTCAATGGTTAAGGCTTAATTATTTTTGATTAATTTAATTAATTTTAAATCAACGAAGTGGGATCAACAATTGACAAATTGAATAAAAAATTATGAAAACAAAATAGATCTGTATGAATATATATAGGTATATATATATATATATATATTAAAAAACTAGTGAATCAAATAAATATGTATACAATATTCTATATAAGGTCTAACAATTTAAATTAACTTTACAAATTACCCTTAAAGGTAAAAGAAAAAGAAATAAAAAAACTTAAACTATGATTTTAATGTATATGCCGTCAGCACTAATTACATCGGCTTATAAAGTTCCCCATGGTATAATAATAGAAGGTAACAGCAAGTGTTGTTGTACAAAAAACGATACAACAACCACATGGAAATTTGTTGTTGTAAGTTCTACTAGTGTCAACTCATTTGACAGAAAAATGTAAACAAACAAACAAATTATCATCAAATTATTTTTATTTTGAAAATTAAATATTTTCGAATCCTCAAAATAAAAATTGAAAAACATGAATGAAAATCTATCAAATTTATATTTCTATCGCTTCCACATCTTTCCTATAATTGAGCCATTGCCATATATATGTGTAACACATATGAAAATGCTGGGAATAGCGAGTTATTCCTTGAAGAAAGATTTGCTTTCTCAAACTTTCCCAGCAGGCAGATTGAGTAAATTGAATACAGGAGCACATTTAATAGAGAACAATTTGAAATTGTATGCGTTCCCAATTTTCCTGTTGGGTGATTTTTAAAAACATAATTTGTCAAATTCATATTGACACTAGTATTACGTTGGAATCAAATCAGCTGGGATTTGCTGTTACCTTTTATAATTGTACCATGAAAGTTCCCAAATTGTTATGAATAAATTCATATTTGAATTTCAGTTGAATTTTTAAAAGAAATGGCAAAAAAAAGAAATTTTAACAAAGCAGAAAGTTCTAGGCCTGCTAATTTAATTCCAATAAGAATGTAAGGTAATGGAATAATTTTTCAATTGGAACACATGGTTCGGTTACCAAAAACAATTTCACAAGGGCACTAGACACGTGGCGAAGAACCGTTACTTTTTTTGTATTAGCCAAAATTTAACAATAAAATTAATATAAGTCAGTATGTATATACGTACATATGTACAGACTTATATACACATAATGGAAAGTTTTTTTTTAAAGTCATTAAGACAAAAAACTAGGAACACTGGATGTATCCGGAAAGTTTCTAAAACAGGTCGGCTGACCGTCGAAGAACAGGTTGCAAAAAAACACAGGGTCCACCCCTCCCGTCTGTGACTGAAGGAGGTGGGTAACCCTAGGATGATGATTGACCGTGTGATTGCGTACTTACTCCGTTATTCTCCTTTAGGCATGTAGGATTTTCGGCTTACCACAATCTGGATTATATTGGTATGGGTAGATTTTGTTTTCCTTATCAGCATCGATTTGTTTTGTCCACATATTGGGTAGCATTGCCCTTTAAGGATGGAGCACAAATTGACACGCAAAAATGACCAATAACCTAACCTTTGGTCTTAGGCGGCGTGGTTGGCGGTCTTTCTTGGAGTAATGTCCAAGCAAAAATAAGGATTCTGCCAAAAAAAAGTTAATTTCCTGCCCACACTAAAAAACTTCCCTAAAATTTCACCTTTATGATCAATGAAAACTAATTTTATTCGGCACACAAACACTACTTTATCCACTATGATGGATAAATCCCAATTATAATTGTGGAGGAGAATACCGGTTCTGACTAGTGTTAAATTGAAATTAAACTGCGCGTCTTTTCTTTTTGTTCTGGTGGCTTTTGGTTGTGCTGCTTTTTAAAAACTTTTCTGCAATAATGCAAGTTTTAAAGTTGTCTGCAGTGCGCCATCAAATTGAAAGGTTGCCATAGATTGCCTAAAGTTGACAGCTGATGTCAGGGCTACCAACGTCTGCGCACAATGACGACGTTTTTTTACGCCGTCACTCGCGCCGTCGGTTATGGTAGGTTAACACAACAAAGGTGGCTTGTTCCATCAAATCAAAATACATATTTTGTGTATGTGTGTGTATTGTTTTGAATACTATGTCAAATAAATTCAAAATAAATTGAAATATATTCAAATGTAATTGAAATGAAAATTATGTTTTAACATGTTCGTCTGGAAGTAATTACTTTGTTATGGATGAAACAAACATTTGATGGTATTCCCTACCATGGTATAATAATTAAAAGGTAGGGCACAGCTACCAACTGATTACACCCTGTCGTACATTCAACTAACTTTAAACTAAATGTAAGCCTACTTTTTTCAATTAGTAGTGGTTGATAAATCGACTTTTTTACATGGAATCAACTGACTATTTTAACATTGTGATGTCCTACGAAGTAGTCAATTGCCCGAATTTGCACTACTTTCAGTTAACTTTATAGTCAGTTATCCAGCAATTAACTTATAGTTAACTTTTTGCAGTTAGCTATATATTTACTTGTTTAAATACGCTTTCAGTTAATTTTTTTAAACTATCTATTATTAAGTCAAATTGTAGTCAGGGAAAAGTTCGTTTTTTGCACGTTAGGTTAAAAGGCACTATTTGTATCTTGCTGAAATAAAACGAGGTTTAAAAAAATTACATTGTTATAAAACAAAAATTTATTAATATAAAAAACATAACAAGGATCACATCATTTATCACAAAGATTTTTCTAAATATTTTGAACATTTGCTTTTTGATTATTTTTAAGGCGCTGCGTAGATCAGCATCTACATCCTCAGAGCCAAGAAATCGGCAGGCATCTGTTTAAATGATAAATATGTATGAATATGTGTACATGATTTTAGATTTAATTCATATATATTTTTTCAAATGAGGATTTATCTGTTAGAACACCATAAAAATAAGGAAAGTCCTTTAAACGCTTTTCCATGAATCCCCTCTAAATTTATGTCCATGCACAATTTGCTATTATCCCTGTGAGGGGTTTTGGCACACGTCCCATCAATATTGTTTTCATTGAAAAATCAAAATACATATTTTGTGTATGTGTTTGAATGTTTGAATACTATCTCAAATAAATTCAAAATACAGTATTTTTCGGTTAATTGCACATCAAAACCGAGGAACCAATTATCCGAACCCGCTTAATTGAATAGTTTGTTCAATTACAGTAATCACGTATAATTGGAACTACTAATGATTTAAAAAAATCCAATGTCAAATAAAAATTACGCTTTCTCGCTGTTTTTTCTTTGTAATAAACGTATGTTTGAATTAGTATGTCAAATATGTATGTAAAAAAATTACAGATTATTTTTCAATTATTAATATGCATTTAACCGGTGAAAATTAAAAGGAAATTTATTTGTTATGACATGAATTTTGAACCAATTAAGCGGGAAAATCAATTAACAGGGTTTAATTATCCGAGAAAATTTACATGTATTTTCCTGTGAAATATTTTTTGCCCCATCATGTGGTTCAATTAAGCGTGGAAACCAATTAACCGTACGGTCAATTAACCGAAAAATACTGTACATTGAAATATATTCAAATTTAATTGAAATGAAAATTATATTTTTAACATGTTCGTCTGGAAGTAATTACTTTGTTATGAATGAAACAAACATTTGTAGATATTCACTACTGGTTTTTGCGAAGAAATTATAACCTTTCATTTATTGTTCGCGTTTTTAGTTTTGTGTTGAAAAAATGTCAAATAAACACAAACACTTGTTATATTTATTTTATTTTTGGCAGAAGAAGCCACACGTGCATAGTTGCTTTTTTTGTTATTCGCCTTAAGCTGTCCTACCTTGTATTATACCATGTTCCCTACTGGATGTTGGGAAGAAATCCTAATATTTCATTCATTTTTCGCGTTTTTAGTTTTGTGTTGAAAAAATGTCAAATAAACCCAAACACTTGTTGCGTATATTTATTTTATTAATGGCAGAAGAAGCCACAAGTGCATAGTTGCTTTTTTTATTCAACTCAAGCTGCCCTACCTTGTATTATTGTACCATGGGTGTAAGTCAAAATGCAATTAGTGAATACTTCAAAAGTTCACTTACATTTCCTATTTTCTGTCTGCAATATATTGAGTGGGAAATCCCCTTTTTATGTATACTTTTTTGGCGTCAAATTGTTTGCGATAACTCATTTGCTATCGTGCAAAATAGCGTATGTGAAACATAAGGAAATCAGCTGTTTAAACGAAACACAATGATGGAAGAAAATATTTCAATTGCAAGTCAAAGAAAAGGATGAAAAGGCAACAATTACAAATTATTATTTCGCTTGTAGGTGTTTAATAAAAAAATGATGTTGATTTAAGAAAAAAAATAAAAGTGTTTTATTGTTTATTGGTTATGTTATATGTAAAATACATATGCCGATTTGAACACAAAAAATAAAAGTTTTGTGTACGCTGCTAATTTTGACACACATAAGGAATTACATATGAATTACATATGAAATAATTGACAGCACATATGTAAAATACATATCGTGTAAAAACACCATGAGCGTTATCGTCTGTCAGAATACCAAAAGTACGAAATTTGTTTGTTTACATTTTACAATTTTCGCTGATTTTTCGGTTTTACTCTCAGTAGATACTGGAAAAGCAGGCTAATACCATGTACAGACGAGCGTTGTTTACTTTCACATTCGTTGTTCGACCCTTAATTATGAAGTAATTACTTAGTTCCCCATACAAAATTTTCTAAGCGAACACCGACTTTTGTACATTGTTCAATTCGAATAACTCTCTGAATAACCAAGAAATTGGTCCCATCTCTAATAATTGAGGGTATTTATCGAAAATAAATTAATTCTCAAAATTTTCAGTAAAATTGAAAATGATGAATGAAAAGTTATAAATTGTTTAGTTTTTTTTTATATGCAGATGGATGTAAATTTTTTTATCTACATAGTGCAATGTGTATTTCTTTCCCTTTGGTTCTAATTAGCGTACAAAACAATAAACAAATGTGGAGGAACCCAAACAAAAATTCTCCAATTTTTTGTATGTGACATTTGAATTGTGAAAACATAAAAATGTATTAAAAAACAATATTTTCAGAAAAAATGGAAAACACGAATTAAAAGTAAATATACAGTATTTTTCGGTTAATTGCACAATTTTTTGTCCAATTAACCGAGGAACCAAATTTCCCGCATAATTGAACTGTTTGTTCAATTACAGAAAGAAGATAACGCTTTCTCGCGGTTTCCTTAGCAATAACCATATGCTTTCAATTATTTTTCATAAATGATGCCAAATATGTATGTAAAACCAGTAAGGAACGTAATAAAGTCGGACTAGGCCGACTATATGATACCCCTCACCACCATATATATATTTATCTATATATATATATATATACATATTTGAATCGACTTTTTCTCAATTTCAATGGGGTTCGTCCTTGGGCCGGATTAGGAAAGGAAATGTCTATAAAAATGTTAGATCATTTTTCAATAATAATGCAAGTAACCGGTGAAAAAAATGAAATTTATTTTGAACCAATTAAATGGGAAAATCAATTAACAGAGATTAATTATCCGAGGAAATTTATATGTGTTTTCGTATGCAATATTTTGTTGACCCATCATGTGGTTCAATTAAGCGGGTAAACCAATTAACCGTAGGGTCAATTATCCGAAAAATACTATAGGTATGGGTTCATACTATAGTCAGGAGAAAACGAATTATTCTTTCTATTTAGATATATATTGTTATGTTTCCCCCTTCAAAACATGTCTGTTCCGGCTAATTTGTAAATGGGTCGTGGTTTATCAACCCTATGACACTTGAGGGCATAACAAGTAAAAAAAACTGCAACACTTTAACAATTTGAACCAATACCCAACATTTTCGGGGGTCTAGAATACCAGCCCGCTTCATCACCCACCCAACCTAATGTTACTTAGAACCCCATTTATTTCAGCATAAACGGCATATATTCATTTGTCGCTACATATCCATCCTTATCCCTTTCCCCCTTCCTTAAAGGCAAACTAACACATCATTTTCAATACTAAGCTTACATTTATTACATATAAAAATCCTTAAATATTCTTATTTATATAATATTAATTTTTTTATGAGGTTAGTTTTTTTCTTTTCAGATTCAAAGATACATGTGAATATACGATTATCAAAAACACCGAGCCTTTTTACATCTCCTCAGTATAAATATTGCTTCATATAAGTAAAACACTGATATAAGAAATATTTGTCAAACACCAAAGATGACAAAGGTTTTTGAAAACATTTCATATAAGAATATATGTTAAATTATTATCCAAATTATTAACATTGAAAATGAAAGAAAACAAAGAAAAATAAAATACTTTTTAATTCTATTTAAATATTATTAGGTTGAGGAAAAAGAAATCCATTATTTTTATATGAACTATAGGACCAAAATACACCGATTTGTTGACAATTTTAGATTAACTTCATAATGCCTCTCTCATAGAAGTCCCGCTTTCTATTTGCAAAAATATCTAGTAGTATGTACGCTTATAAGAAAAAACTTTCTTATATCCGATAATTCCATATAAGCAAAAACGGATATAAGAAAGAAATCTTTGGCATTCTTTGAGTTTCTTATATCCGATATCTACTGTATATATGTAGGATGAGAAAATTGGGTATGCTCTTGTATCACACTCATACTTGAAGTTAGTTCGAACGACGACGCGAAACAGTAAAGACGTGCTTCGACAAAACATAATCAGTTATTCATCATACTTTTATTTTATCTAAATTACTTTATTTTTAAATAAACTTAAAACCTGAATTAAAATAAATAAAACTATTTTGTTCAAATTAATAAAAACCATATATATATATATATATATATATTAAAATAAAATAAGTTAAAAATTATATATATATATATACAAAACTTAAAAGTAACAAAAAGCTAACTAGGACACACACACAAACGCACAATAAAACATAAACTCGCCAATATCGAGCAACTCCTTAAAATATGCTATCAATTAGCTGCTTGTTTTTTATACCCTTCACCATAGTATGGAGGCTATATTAATTTTGTTTTTCCGTTTGTAACTCATCGAAATAATCATTTCCGACCCTATAAAGTATATATATTCTTGATCAGCGTACAATTCTATGACGATATAGCCATTCCCGTATGTCTGTTGTAATCACTCTAGCGTCTAAACGAATTGAGAGAGATCGCCAAAATTTTGCACAGAGTCGTCTTTTGTCTGCAGGCAGTTCAAGTTCGATGATGGGCTTTATCGGTCCACGTTTAGGCATAGCTCCCATATAATGGCACCCTCCATTTTTCGGTATTTTGGGGTTCTTGAGCCCGTTTTTCAACCGAATTTGCTGAAATTTTCTACATTAGGTTCTTATGGGGTACTAAATGTCTTCACAAAAAATTATGAATATATGTCCACTTTTTCGGATAGCTCCATATAATGGAACGACCAATTTTCGGTATTTTGGGGTTTTTGAGCGCGTTTTTCAACCAAATTTGCTGCAATTTGGTATTTTGTAGTCGTATATGGTAACAAATCTCCCTACAAAAAATTATTAATATTCGCCCCCTTTTTTTACTCCGATAACACTTTTTCCTTTATGATATCGAAAATCGATATCGAGTAGATTCTTGCAGTACGGGTACAGACCATTTATGTATTCACTCCTATACTACAACAGCGGAAAGTAATATTTTATTTATTTGTTCCAACAAACCATAAAAAGAATTGAGATCGTGTCAACTCAAAATTTTTGCACAGCATAAGTCATGGTCCCCCTGGTCAGAGCTGATATTACACACCATTCCTTTAGTAAAATAGATGGCAACTACAGTATTTTTCCGTTAATTGAACCTACGGTTAATTGGTTTGCCCGCTTAATTGAACCACATGATGGGACAACAAAATATTGCATATGAAAACACATGTAAATTTCTTCGAATAATTAATCCCTGCTAATTGATTTTCCCGTTTAATTGGTTCAAAATTCATGTCATCGAAAATAAATTTCCTGTTATTTTTCACCGGTTAATTGCATTATTATTGAAAAAAATCTGACATTTTTATAGGCCCATGGTTCCTTTTGAGAATATGAATAGAATCACTTTCTGAGTAGATTTATGAATGCCCGTCCGTCCGTCTGTTGATGTTAAACTGTAAACAAAAGTACAGGTCGCATTTAAAATCCGATTTAAATGAAATGTGGTACACCAATTTTTTCAGCCTAAGGACGAACCCTATTCAAATTGAGAAAAATCGGTGCAAATTTAGATATAGCTCCCGTATATATTTTCGTCACATTTTAGGTAAATGGTGCACCAAAGCCCCCATATATATCTTTCGATTTGCAGGTAATTTGGAATAGCGTACTGAATTGAGTCTAGAATGATGTGTGCTAAGTTTCGTGAACATCTGTTCAGATTTAGATATAGCCTCCATATATATTTTCTAAATTTAGTCTAGCTCTCTGTTTCGCGAAAACCTTTGACAATAATATTAGATATTAATTTCACCCAATAATGCGCGATCTCTGTAATTGAACAAACAGTTCAATTAAGCGGGTATCGGATAATTGGTTCCTCGTTTAATTGAACAAAAAATTGTGCAAATTTTGATGTGCAATTAACCAAAAATACTGTATTCAGAGTTTTGTCAACTTCTCTTTTAAAACAATAACGGTACTTTGCACATTCCCAAAAGCATTTGCTTAATGCAACAAGTGAAAGCAAGTATTTTTTAAAATGCCTAGAAAAGAACTAACTATTGAAGAGCGAAAAATAATAATTAATAACCATGAAATGGAAAAATCCTATTCCGAAACAGGTAAAATGATAAACAGAACCAAATCAGCAGTCCAAAAAGTAGTTAATCGCTACAAAAAAGAAAATATAATTGAAAATAAACCGCGATCAGGCCGTCCCAGGAAGCTCAAAATCAGAGAAGAACGAAAAATTGAACGTATTTTTAAAAAAGGATCCATTTACCAGCTCTCCCAGAATCGATCCAGACTTAAAAGAATCATTTGTGAAAGCAGTTTCAGCAGACACGGTACGTAGGTGCATCAAGAAGTGGGGATTCAATGCTCGCACTGCCCGCAAAAAACATTTGTTAACAAAACAAACAGAAAGAAGCGTGTCGATTTTGCAAATGATTATAAAAACAAGACAAATGAGTTCTGGGAAAAACTTATTTTCTCGGACGAATCGAAATTTAACATATGTGGGTCGGATGGACGCTTTTTTTGGTGTGGCGGAAAAAAGGCGAAGAGCTCAATCCAAAGAATACTCGGAAAACAGTAAAGCACGGAGGGGTTGGAGTAATGGTATGGGGGTGCATGTCAGCAACTGGTGTTGGCAATTTGGTATTCATTGAGGAAATAATGAATAAAACAGTTTACATGAATATTTTGAAACAAAATTTGAATCAAAGTGCTGAAAAACTCAACATTCATGATAATTATTACTTCCAACATAATAATAATAATTATTACTTCCATGATAATTATTACTTCCAACAGGACAATGATCCAAAACACACTGCTATTAACGTTAAGAATTGGATCGTATACAATACACCACACATGCTGATAACACCTCCACAAAGCCCCGATTTAAATCCGATTGAGCACCTATGGGGTCATCTATGTAAACGAATCCGAAATCATACCATTTCCAGTAAGGCCCAACTCAAAGAAATACTTCTGACAGAATGGGGTAAAATATAGTCCGACTACACCAAAAAACTTGTGTACTCAATGCCCGAACGATTGAATGAAGTTTTAAAACTCAAGGGATATCCTACCAAATATTAATTAAGTCAATAATTGTAAAAATTAAGTAATATTAAATAATTCCTTATTTTTCTCCAGGGGTACCACTATGTCTATTTTGTTTTAATAAAAAAAATTAAATATTACTTTAATTTGTTGTAGTATAGGATTGAATGCATGAAATAAAAATATGTATTTGAAATTTTGTGAACTACTTTTTGAGGAATAACTGAATATTTTTTGATTTGTATGGGGTACCATGATTTTTGCTGCTCACTGTATATATATCTATATATATATATATAAATGGAGCATACTAACGCATCATTTGAGAACGGCTGGACCGATTTGACTCAAAATTAATTTCAGTTGTAGCTAATTACGGTGGGAAGGTTTTTATGAAAAAAAAATTGAAAAAAATCCGCGGAAATCTTGCAAAAATTATTTTAAAGAAACGTTTGGACCTATTTGACTTAAAATTTCTGTTAGTAGTCTGTAATCGACGTGGAAAGGTTTTTATGAAAGAACATTTTGAGAAAATACGCGAAAATGTTGCAAAATATATTTTGAAATATATTAGCATTTTCACACATTTTATATCGAACCTTTCATCTCTCCGTAGTTCTTTTTGGACATATTTTGGGCGGTAATGGGCAGCGTATATCTTTAAGTAATTGCCAATTATGGAAAATTCTCAAAATATGTTAATTTTCTACAATTTATTGGATTATCATTGCCTTGAAAAAACTATCTAAATATATAAAATAGAAAAAAATTATTTGTTTGCATGTTACCAATATACGCAAAAACCGCTGAACATATGTTAATGAGATGTACACAGTATGTCATGACGTGTCCTGAAAGTAAAATAGGATATATAAACTTCTAAAATTCCCCGTGGATACAGAGTTATGTCATCAATAGTGAACACACCTCAAAATTTCTGTACATGTAATATGCGTATATCTTTATAACGGTAATAGACACCGCACAGTGGGAAAAAATGCAGATCTAGCGCGCAGAAAATAAAAGTAGATGTTTACTGCATGTTTATCGATATTTTTGATAAGAAGAGATTTAGATGGACAATTTTAATTATTTTATGAAAAAATTTGGCAATTTTTATTTTTATTAACCCATTAAGCGCCGATTTTTTTTTAGAAAAAACTTACGTTTTTAGGTGAAAATTACTATTTTGAAGCATTTGAAACATTTTTAAATAAGCAACATTTTTCGTTATAACTAATAGTACTCCTAAAATGGTTATATTCGATCAATTATATCAACAAAATTCACAAAATTTTAATTTTATTTAAACAAAACCTTAAAAGAAGCTTCCTACACCAAATTGACATTTTTTTCAAAAAATTGCCATAAATCCGAGAGTCGCAGATTTAGTATGATGTTCTAGACAGACACACAAGAAAAATAAAACAAAAATCAACGCTGAACTCGACTGCACTCCACACTAAACCCCTATTTTAATTGAAGGAATTAAAAAAACGGACCTTAAATATATTTAGCCCGAAACACCTAAATTTAAATAACTTATGGGTTATATAACTATACCATTTAATTAAATACCAATACTATATATCAAAAATGGACAAAATTTTATAATAATTTATTCACAGAATGCACGCGACCATCGCAATTTTATAGCTAAAAAATACAATTTTTAACATTGGAAAAAAATTCTTTTTTAAATGTACCGTTATTCCGTTCTAGCTTATTAATTCGGATTATTTTATACGAACTTAAGTACTCTCAACACTCTACTTTAAAACTGCATTAACGTTTTAAAGTTTCCTTCTACTTAATTTTTTTATTTTATGCGCGCTAGATCGGTATTTTTCCCACTGTGCACCATCTTCAAAATTTGTCTGAATAACGTAGGTGTCTATTTACATCATCCATTCAAAAATCAGCGTGGTACGATTGGGGAAAAATGCAGTCCCGTTGCACTTAAATAATTTGCATACAGCGAACATAAAATTTTTAGTTTGATCAGTCAAAAACCGCTCAACAGATTTTACTGAGAATTTTACAGCACTTCATGCTACCCGATAGAAAAATCATAGGCGAAGTTATAGCATCAAAAGTAATCACAAATCTGAAATGACATAGGTATTCTATGTTTATATCCTATCAATAAATAGTAGCATTTAAATTAAATACAAATAGTTTTCTACGTGAACGATCCTTTGTTAATCACTTTAGTAGGGGTTGCGAAGCGCCACGGGCCCATCGTGTATATATATATATATATATATAAATCTTCAAGTTAAAATAGGTTGCTGCTTTTTCTACGATTTCTGAGCAAATAATTTGTATCGCCATATATTACAGCTTAGAAACTCACAATCATTTGTTGCTTTTCTCAAGTTATATATTGTTTTTGAGAACATCATCCTCTAGGGTGCCCTTAGAATTGTTTTATATTACCAACAATATGCTGATGTTTGAACAACGGTCCCTGTTCAATGGTCGCATGGCCTTGAAATGTTCATATTTTTTTGCTCATTCTACGTGCGTAATTCTCTTACGCACGCTCTTCCATACACTACCCATGATGCAATAATAAGGTAATGAATCAAAATAAAAACATTTTTTTATCTCGATTATCTGTCAAAATTTTCCTTATAATAT
The DNA here is from genome assembly GCF_032173495.1 of Musca vetustissima. Lineage (NCBI taxonomy): Eukaryota > Metazoa > Arthropoda > Insecta > Diptera > Muscidae > Musca > Musca vetustissima. The sequence continues at coordinate 35,209 of NW_026888432.1, read as the reverse complement.
TTCAAAAAGGTACTGGTACTGGTGGTATTAACATCAACAAAATAAATACAGTCGACGCCCGGTATAACGAATACTAAGATTAACGAAGTCGGGAATTCGTTAATGAAATAAATTGAAATTGAATGATGACTTGAATAAGAATAGTGTTGTATTAACGGGTTAATTCATGTACGTAATTGTGATAGAGAACAACGTTATTTGAATGCCCGTCAGAACATGGCATGAACCAATTAAATCCGAAAATCAATTAACAGGGATTAATTATCCGAGGAAATTTACATGTGTTTTCGTATGCAATATTTTGTTGACCCATCATGTGGTTCAATTAAGCGGGTAAACCAATTAACCGTTGGTTCAATTATCCGAAAAATACTGTAGGTATGGGTTCATACTATAGTCAGGAGAAAGCGAATTATTGTTTCTATTTAGATATATATTGTTATGTTTTCCCTTCAAAACATGTCTGTTCCGGCTAATTTGTAAATGGGTCGTTGTTTATCAACCTTATGCCACTTGAGGGCATAACAAGTAAAAAACTGCAACAAAATGCACTAAACACACTAAAACAATTTAAACCAATATCCAACATTTTCGGCGGTCTAGAATACCAGCCCGCTTCATCACCCACCCAACCTAATGTTCCTTAGAACCCCATTTATTTCAGCATAAACGGCATATATTCATTTGTCGCTACATATCCATCCTTATCCCTTTTCCCCTTCCTTAAAGACAAACTAACACATCATTTTCAATACTAAGCTTACATTTATTACATATCAAAATCCTTAAATATTCTTATTTATATAATACTAGCATATACCCGCTACTTCGTCAGCGAATGTGGAAAGTATTTAAAACCCAATACCAACCAATATTAACACTTTTAGAACCGTTTAGTACCAATGTTCTCGTAGAGTACTCAACCCTACACACAAATTCTGACCGCAAAAAAATCAAGCTCTATACAAAATTTGTACTCTTGCTAAATTTCAAATATAGCTTCACCCAAATCCAAATTAAGTACCAGTTAGTAAACATAAATATATAAATTGCCATAACTTCCTACATTAACATACGAATTTCCAACACTTCCCACATACCCCAATCTTAATTTAAAATTTCAGGATTCTATCGGTTCACCTAAATCCAATTTGTTTCAAATTTAGTGACATTTAATAACACATAGGTACAAATTTCCATTACTACCTACATCATGCAATCCAAAGAAAATATTATTACTCAATGTCAAGATTTCAGCTCTATCGGTTAGCTTTTAATCCAAACTGTGCCAAATCTAGTGTCATTTAGTAAACATTAGTAGACATTTCCAAAACTTCCTACACACCCCATTCGAACCCCACAAACCACCATTTGGTACCATTTAGTAAACATTATTACGAATGTCCAAAACTTCCTACATAGCCCAATCCTACTCCCCGACAGTGATCCTAACTTCTAATTTCAAGATTCTAGCTCTATCGGTTTACTCAAATCCACATTTGGTACTATTTTGAAACTGTAACCCTAACCGTAACCCTAACTCCAAATTTGAGGATTCCAGCTGTATTGGTTCACCAAAAATTTAAATTGTACAAAATTTAGTGCACATTTGTACGAATTTTTAAAACTTCCTACATACCCCAATCCTACACCCCCACAATGATCCTAAATCCAAGTTTCAAGATACCAATTCTATCGGTTCGCCCACAATTCAAACTGTACAAAATTTAGTACACAGTAGTACAAAATGTCAACACTTCCTACATACCCCGATCCTACACCCCCAAAGTGATGCTAAATCCCTGTTTTAGGATTCAAACTCTATCAGTTCACTCACAATTCAAATTGTACCAAATTCAGTACAAAGTAGTACTAATTCCCAAACTTCTTGCATACCCCAATCCTACCCCCAACACTGATCCTAAATCCAAGCTTCAGGATTCCAACTCCATCGGTTCACCCACAATTTAAATTGTACCTAATTTAAAACTCCCTACATATCTCAATCTTACACCTCAACAATGATCCAGACTCCAAATTTCATGATTCTAGCTCAATTGGTTCACCTAAAATTCAAATTGTACCAAATTTAGTACCATTTAGTACGAATATCAAAAAATTCCAACATAATCCAAACCAACACCCCCACAGTGCTTCAAAATCTAAATTTCAGGATTCCAACTCTATCGGTTCACCCACAATTTAAATTGTACCAAATTTAGTACACAGTGGTACGAATTTCCAAAACTTCCTACTTAACTCAAACCAACACCCCCACAGTGATCCTAAATCCAAGTTTCAGGATTCCAATTCCATCGGTTCACCCACAATTTAAATTATACCAAATTTAGTACACATTAGTACAAATTTTTAAAACACCTACATATCTCAATCTTACACCTCAACAATGATCCTGACTCCAAATTTCATGATTCTAGCTCTATTGGTTCACCCAAAATTCAAATTGTACCAAATTTAGTACCATTTAGTACGAATTTCAAAAACTTCCAACTGAACCCAAACCAACACCCCCACAGTGCTCCAAAATCTAAATTTCAGGATTCCAACTGTATCGGTTCAACCACAATTCAAATTGTACCAAATTTAGTACACATAAGTACAAAATTTTAAAACTTCCTGCATATCTCAATCTTACACCTCGACAGTGATCCTGACTCCAAATTTTATGATTCTAGCTCAATTGGTTCACCAAAAATTCAAATTGCACCAAATTTAGTACCATTTAGTACCCATAAGTAATAATGTCTTAAACTGAGTCCTGACCCCAATCCTACACCCCTAAAATGATCCTAACTCCAAATTCCATTGTTTCAGCTCTATCGGTTCACCCTAATCCAAATTGTACCAATTATAGTACGATTTAGTACTTTTCGTACACATAAGTAACAAATTTCCAAAACTACGTACATATCACAATCCTATACTCCGACGGTAATGTTACTTTGAATTTTCAGCATTCTAGCTCCTTTTGTACCTCCAAATCAAAAATCCAGCGTACAACGTATGAAAACGCTTTGCTCCCATAATTCGAATTTCGTAGTTTAGTTAGATTTGGCCAAAACAATTCGCTCTATTTAGAAAATACACCACATTAAAAAAACACAGACTGACTCAATCAAGCACACTTACATTCCAGATATATAATGCACAAGTTAAAACTTATTATTCCAACTTTTAATTTAGCCAACAGTTGACTTTAAAATTGTATCACAATTTAAAACGGGTTTCAATGATTACAAATCTTTATGCGTTAACCGTCATGGTACCCCAAACAAATAAAAAAATATTCAATAATTACTCAAAAAATAATTTACAAAATTTAAAACAATTATTTTTATTTTTGGTCTGCAAGAATCTACTATTTTTTACTCCGATAACACTTTTTCCTTTATGATATCGAAAAAAATAGTACAATCGAGTAGATTCTTGCGGTACGGCTACAGACCATTTATGTATTTACTCCTATACTACAACAGTGGCAAGTAATATTTCATTCATTTGTTCCAACAAACCATAAAAAGAATCCAGATCGTGTCAACTCCAAATTTTTGCACAGCACAAGTCATGGTACCCCTGGTCAGAGATGATATTACACACCATTTATGGGATAAAATCGTTTAGTAAAATAGGTGGCAACTATTTTAAGTTTTGTCAAATTCTCTTTTAAAACAATAACGGTACTTTCCACATTCCTAAAAGCATTTGCTTAATGCAACAAGTGAAAGCCCGATTGAGCACCTATGAGATAATCTAAATAAACGAATCCGAAATCATACAATTTCCAGTAAGGCCCAACTCAAAGAAATACTTCTGACAGAATGGGGTAAAATATAGTCCGACTACACCAAAAAACTTGTGTACTCAATGCCCGAACGATTGAATGAAGTTTTAAAACTCAAGGGATATCCTACCAAAGTCAATTTAATTGTAAAAATTAAGTAATATTAAATAATTCATTATTTTTCTCCAGGGGTACCACTATGTCTATTTTGTATTATATTTTGTTTTAATGAAAAAATGAAATATTACTTCAATTTGTTGTAGTAGGGGAGTTGCCAATCTCCTACTAGACGCGTCTTCCCGGGTGGCGGATGGGAAGGGGGTATCCATGATGTGCAGAGAAAAACTAAACCTAGGCCACCTAGATCAACTTTTCTCTGCACTTCATGGATACCGTGGGGATCTTCGGATCCCCCGTGGACCAAAATGGATCGGGGTAGTGCCCTTAAATAAATTAACTACGATGGGAAAAAGGAGCAAAAAGAATAAAGTTACGGTGCAGGGAGTTAATAACCAAGTACCGGCGGCAATCGTTGGTGAGGTCACAAGCCACGTGTCGTCGAGATCAAGCGATTGTGATCCGGCTGTTCTTGGTGTGGATGCCTTGGCACCTACAGCCGTACCTGCTACAAGTGCATCAATTCCACACCAAAATGTTGACGAACCGGATATTCCTATGGCAAATGAAAATGTCAAGACCGATGAAAATCAGTCTTTGGCTGACGTGGGACTCTACGCGCTATCCGTGATAGTCTAGAGGAACAAAGCAAGGAACTCTTCGACCAGCTAGATAGACTAGTACCGGAAGAGCAATGTGGGGAAACGCTTCCGGAGGAACTGCTATTAAATCTGTGATGTCCGGCGATGGGGAATCTGTTGATCCCCCGGAAACGGACAGTGGCTCGAAGGATGGGAAGGCCCGAGAAGTTACCGATGCGAAACATTACAAACGTGCTGTTTCGTATCTTCGCAAATTCGGCGAGACGCGAATTTGATTTCGGAGAGGGAGGTTCACCTCATGCTCGCACAAAAGTAGTAGAATCGGCGAAGCCCACTGTCTCTGACAATGGTGCTAAGCCGACTTCTGATCTGAAGCCCAGTTCCAAGCCGAACCCGTGTAAGAATGCACAGGAAAAGGTAACTGAGAGTATCCCAAATCAGAATGTCACACATAAGGGTGATCAACCTGCTTAGGGCTCTATCTCAAAGCCCGATTCTGCGCCTAACGACAAGGGGGAGGCCCAAGCTCTGGGTGGATCCAAAAGTGGTCGAAGCAGGAAGAAGGGGAAGTCAGAAAAGGAACCATCGTCTCCTGGGAGAGCAGATGTCGCCCTACAGAGTAAATCTGTGAAGCGTATCCGCTCTACAGAAGGTCCGCAACTCTCACCCAAGAAGACGATGACTTCTCGTCTGGTAGATCCTTCTACCTCTTATGCGGCTTGCGTTGGACAACAAACTGCGAGAAACGACAAAGTACGGAGAAGACTTCCACCTCCTCTGGAAAGCCGACCTCCAAGGCTCGTACTTTGATATCTTCGCCCCGTCCATGGGGGACAAGGTGAGAACATGTATAGTAGGTAAGAAGAGCTTAAATTTAATCTTTCGATCTAATTACAGCAATGGTGACATGTGCACCGTTAGGCTGGAGCACAAGACGGGGAAGGCCACCCTGCTCTCCTCAGTCTATATGCCCTTTGAGGAGATGGATCCACCAGGCACATGTGTACGGAAGATGGTCGATGAAATGACGAGCACCTGCAACGTTATCTTGGGATGCGAAGCAAATGCTCACAATTTTCAATGGGGTAGCAAGGACACAAACAAACGAGGTGAGTCCGTTTTTGATGTAATAGGGGTAGTGATCCGACTTTTAAAGTTAGGGGTAGAGAGGAGGTCATTGACTTAACCCTCTCTAATCTAGACGACTCCGTCATCAGGAATTAGAGGGTATCTGATGAATGTTCCTTCTCGGATCATTTGAAAATTCTCTCCGAGTACTCTTTTGACGGAGATAGACAACAGCCTTATCGGAATCCAAGGAGAACAAACTGGGAGAAATTCACGGAGCTAACGAACTCCCAGCTGACTCTTAACACAAACTTAGGAACAGTTGTGGAACTCAACGGGGCCGTGAAAAATCTAACGGAGGTTCTCTTAGGTTGCCATAAGGAATCCTGTCCGCTCACACATCCTGGGAAGAAATCTCGGCCAGTGTGGTGGAACAAGGAACTTGGTGAGCTCAGGAAATCGACCAGACGACTGTATAACAGGGCGTATAAGTCTAAACTCGACACTGATTGGCACTCCTACAGTTCCAATAAATACAAGAGTGAGATAAAACGCGCGAAGAAAAAGTCATGGGTAAATTTCTGTGAATCGATAGAAGGAGTCAACGGTTTCGAAAACTACTATCCAAGGACCCGAAGTCCATCGGTAGTATTAAGAAGCCGGGTGGAGCGTGGACAGACTCAGGTTCTGAGACTCTAAATCTCCTAGCCGAGACTCATTTTCCGGGTTGCAAAGACATGGGTACCATCGACAGTGATCGTGATGACATTCGGCCTTTTGTCACTCCGGATCTGGATCTCATTAGCAGGGTGGTTGACAGAAATAAGATAAGATGGGCGGTCAACACTTTCAAGCCGTATAAATCGCCAGGACCGGATGGTATTCTACCGGCGATGCTTCAATTTGCCTCGCCAAGTATTTATCCGATCCTTGAGAGGATTTATACTGCGTGTTTGACTCTCTCGTGTGTTCCGGATCTATGGAACGAGGTAAAGGTCACTTATATTCCCAAAGCAGGGAAACCAAGTCACTCTGCACCAAAATACTATAGACCCATTAGCCTATCATCCTTTCTCCTCAAGACTCTCGAAAGACTGATCGACCTGGAGATAAGGAGTCGCATAGACACCACCTCTCTCAGCAACTCACAACACGCATATATAAAGGGCAAGTCTGTGGAATCTGCACTGCACGAAGTGGTAGGCTATATTGAGAGGAACATGGGAAATTCAAATTTTACGCTGGCCGCCTTCTTAGATATAGAGGGAGCCTTTAACAACGTTAAACATGAATCCATAAATCACTCACTTAGGGAAGTAGGCATTCCTAATACCCTGACATATTGGATAGATAAAATGCTTAACAGCAGAATTATAAATTCAAGTGTGGGGAATACAAAAATCAGGAAAACGGTAACTAGATGCACATCTCAAGGAGGGGTGCTTTCGCCGTTACTATGGCTACTGGTAATAAATATCATATTGAGGGAATTGGACGGGAAAGGTATCAAAGTTGTAGCTTACGCGGACGACGTGGTGATATTGATCTCCGGAAAATTTCCGTCTACAGTCTCTGAGCTTATGCAAAGAGCCTTACTGCCGCTGTCACGCTGGGCCAGGGCAAATGGTCTCGGTGTAAATCCAACGAAGACGGAACTGGTAATGTTCACTAGGAAGCGTAAGCTCGGCGTCTTTGTTCCACCAACATTGGTTCCCGAAGCAAAGTACCTCGGCACAATCTTGGACTGTCAACTACGATGGAAAAGGGACGTTGAGGAGCGGGCGAAGAGAGGAATGATGGCACTCTATTCATGCAAGAACTCCATTGGGAAAAGCTGGGGGCTAAAACCATCGACTATACACTGGTTGTATAATACTGTGGTGAAGCCCAACTTGTCCTATGGCTCTCTTGCTTGGTGGAACTGTCTGAGCCTCAAGTCGACATCTAGTAAATTAGACAAGGTACAAAGGGCCGCCGCGATTTTAGTTACAGGAGCCAGAAGGAGTACGCCACAAGCAGCTCTGAACGCAATGCTGTACTTCAAGCCTCTGGGCCTCAGCATTAAGTGTCAGGCTGCGCGTAGCGCCCTAAGGCTGCAGAAACAAAAACTATGGCGGAACTGTACCTTTGGGCATAGTAGTGTTCTTAATGAACCAGGTATAGCATTGGACCAACGCGCTAAACTAAGCGACTATATATCACCAATCCTTAGATTTGACGATGTAGATGTCGTTATTCCTAGTAGAGACGACTGGAAACGAAGTAACCTCCTCTGGACGGAAATACAGACGGATCCAAGATGGAAGAAGGTACTGGGGCAGGCGTCTACTGTGAAAGGTTAGGCCTTGAGTTGACCTACAAGCTGGATAGTAACTGTAGTGTTTTCCAAGCTGAAATCTTCGCGATCTGGAAGGCAGCGGAATTGATAAAAAATCTGGATGCTGAGGTCGTTGAACCGGTGACTATCTTTGTGGATAGTCAAGCGGCTCTTAAAGCCATCAAATCTTGTCACATCAAATCCGAAGCCGTCCTCAAGTGTAGAGCAGCTTTGGAAGAACTTAACCATAGCTATCGGCTGGTACCCAACCAGGACATTGTGACATCTTGGGTAATGAAAGAGCGGACGAACTAGCTAGACGAGGATCTCAGTCCACCGATCTAGAAACTGATGACTCAATCAAACCACCCATATGTCTTTTCTATAGGAACTTTGAGGCATTCTTTGACGAAACAGCCTGCGAACTTTGGCACAACGAACCTAGGTGCAACGTGTCAAGATCAATTTGGCCGACTGTCTACCAAAAGAACGCATAATTAGAAACTTAAAATGGTTAGGAGCATACAACCTTGACACGTAACGCTTTTTCTGTCTGACTCATAGGGCCATCGACCTTCATTCACTTTTCACTCCTTTAATTTACTAATGTTCTCTCCCCTACAGATCTGTCTTTGGTCTCTTCTCTTCGCTGTATCTCTTCTTGTGGATGATCACAACGGACCTAACCGGTCTCAGAGTGTTGTAGTTTATATATATATATTTTAATCTTCAAGTTAAAATGGGTTGCTGTTTTTTCTATGATTTCTGAGCAAATAATTTGTATCGCCATATACAGCTTAGAAACTCACAATCATTGGTTGCTTTTTTCAAGTTATATATATTTTTTGAGAACATCATCCTCTCGGATGCCCTTAGAATGGTTTTATATTACCAACAATATGCTCATGCTTGAACAACGGTCCCTGTTCAATGGTCGCATGGCCTTGAAATTTTCATATTTTTTGCTCATTTTACGTGCGTAATTCTCTTACGCACGCTCTTCCATACACTACCCACGATGCAATAATAAGATGATGTATCAAAATTTTCCTTATAATATTTCAAAAAGTTGGCAGCATTGCACATCGAATTCAATTAAAATTGACCACTTTGACAGTTAATCAAGACATCAGCTGCTCTAAATGGAATACCTATTCATTGTGCCATGCCGCTACCCAACATAGAGTCTAAACGCAACCAGAGAGTCACGAGTCAGCGTCATACTTTTTCGCTGGCGTGAAAACCAAACGAAAGAGTTAGCGTTAGCGGCACAAAATGTCAATTATTTGTTTTCATTTTCTGACAGAAAATTTTACGTTGTGCAAACCAAAATCAATTTATTATTTAATAAACAATAATGTCAAGGAATTTGGATAAAATTATTGAAAAAAAATAGTTTTCTTCCATTTTATTAATAATTCATTAAAAAACATCCACAATCTTTGAAAATATTTGTTTTTTTTTTTAACAGTACTGCCATATGTTTTGATATAAATTCTCATTGAAATTTGGTAGCACTGTTGATTTTTACCTAAAATATGGCAACTCTATTGAGAGCAAGAGAGAAATTTTGAGTATGACGCTGAGCAAAAATGAATAAAATCTATTCTAGCGTCATGCCGCTAGACGCGAACGTCAGCCGTCGCGATTTCTCGTTGCCTATAAGAAACACACGGCAAACGACTGTCGCTGACTCTAGACTCTATGGTTGCGTTTAGACTCATATACATAACCTTTCCAACACTTGCCTATCAAAACGAACAAATTCCACAATCAGCTGTTTACATACCACCACTTGAATTGAATGATGGCATGAATTAAGAATACCGTTGTATTAACGGGTTAATTCATGTACGTAATTGTAATAGAGAACAACATTATTTGAATGCCCGTCAGTACATGGCATAACATACCTATTATTCCATCATGGGTTGACCAATCATGCAATAATAAGGTGATGTATGAAAACAAAAACATTTGTTTTTGTATCGATTATCTGTCAAATTTTTCCTTATAATATTTCAAAAAGTTGGCAGCATTGCACCTCTAATTCAAGTAGAAATTACCCACTTTGACAGTTAATCGAGACATGAGATGCGCTAAATGGACTACCTATTCATTGTGCCATGTGTTGACCTGTTAAATAGGCCTTGCTAATCACAAGTATATTACAGTTATCGATATTTTGTCATACCTAAAATATAAACATCTGATTTTGGTTTGATTTGTAAATTGTGTGAGAAATGGACGAATCTAATGGACAGATTTATGGCCTGGAACTTCAAGTATATATATTTATGGGAAAACTGAAAATTGGAACTGGACTGGGAACGATCTGAAAAGTAATAAGCAAACCAAGACCTGCCTGCTTAAAAAAATAATGGCGCAATATGTGACTTAATGCAAAAAATTCAGATCGACCCCAATACAGTTTGTATATTCCATATTTATTATAATTTAACATTCAAACCTATTTATCATATCCTTTCAGGCCCGAGCATTGGCACCTCAAATAGGAGAGTCACAGGAAATTCGATTTTTCATAGGTACTAATTCACTCAAACCCTCGACAAATCAAGTACATTTAATAGAGTATAATGAAGAGCGGTCCAACATAAAATCCAAAATTTTTGAACATCCGATGGGAGAAGTATGGAAGATTGCGGCAAATCCCCATAATCTTTATGAAGTATCTACGTGCTACAATGAACAAAATGGGAATGCTATAAGGACCAAGGCGGCCATATTGAAATATAGTGACGAGGTAGAGGGCAAACATGATTTAAAATCAGAGTATTTATCATGGGATACTGTTGAAACCCTTGACACGATGAAGTATGGCGATAAGGTGAAATCCATTGAATTTCATCCTACTCAAAAAGAAAAGTTGGCATGTGTGGTGGACAACAAAGTTATTTTATTTGATAGAGTTAGTGGAGGTGAAAGTAAAATAGTGGAAATTACCACAGGTACATCAACTAAACACATAAGTCCCTTCAGCGGGGGAAAGTGGTCCCATCATCATCAGTGCCAGCAATTCGTCGCACTACACGATGCCAGTGTAAGGGCTTACGACATTCGAGACCAACATTTAGCTTGGAGTATAGAGGACGCCCATGGCCAGTTAGTACGGGACATTGACTGTAATCCGAATAAACAGTGTCACTTTGTTACGGGAGGTGACGATGGTTTCATAAAAATATGGGATTGTCGAATGCCAAAAGAGCCAGTTTTTATGAGAAATGATCACGCCCATTGGGTGTGGTCGGTACGCTTCAATAACTTCCATGATCAATTGCTGCTTAGCAGTTCCAGCGACTGTAAAGTTTTACTTACGTGCGCCAGTTCAGTAAGCTCCGAAGCGCCTCTCTTAGATAGCGAGTACCAAGAAAGAGTATTACCAGATGGATTATTACAGACTTTTGAACAACACGAAGATTCAGTATATTGTGTGGAATGGAGTAACGTTGATCCATGGATATTTGCTTCTCTAAGCTATGATGGACGGTTGCTATTATCTAAAGTACCAAAACAATATAAATACCAAATTATATTATAAAATATCATAGAAGAAAAAAGATGCATGTTTTTTGTGTTCTAGATCTTAAAATGGGAGGTATTTAACATTTACACAGGTTAAAAATAAACCATGCCAACTATATGGTTTTCTACTCTCATTTACAGAAAATTTAAGTTATCGGTCATAAAGTCCTCCCTTTGATTTGTGAATACCAAAATTAATACTTAAAGCTTTAAAAATTAATACTTTTCGTGTACAAACAACTGTAACTGCATATAAAAAATTAGGAAGCTTCATTTTTCAACAATATCCTTTAAAAAAAATTAAAAACTGTTTAGCTCAGAGGGGCTCCGCAGGTACGAGTCGGCGGGCCTATAAAGAGAGCGATCCGAATTGCACCATATTATTTTTCAACAAACAAAATAAATGCATTCATTGCAATGTTGTGTAGAACACAACACATATTAACTATTCTAATATTTATTCTAATGTATGGGCTATTGCATCTATGATGCAGCTCCACTGATTTTTATACCCTTCACCACACTGTGGTACTGGGTATTATGTCTCTGTGCATATGTTTGTAACAGGCAAAAATAATCGAGATAGACCCATGGTTCCTTTTTTAGAATATGCATAGAATCACTTTCTGAGTCGATTTATGCCTGTCCGTCCGTCTGTCCATGTTAAATTGTAAACAAAGTAAAGGTCGCAGTTTTGATTCGAATTGGATGAAATTTGGCATTTCATTTCGCAGCTCATATATTTGGCCCAAGGACGAACCCTATCGAAATTGGGAAAAATCGGTTCAGATTTAGATATAGCTCCCATATATATTTTGGTCCGATTTAAGGTAAATGATGCACCAAGTTGGCTATATATCTTTCGATTTGCAAGAAATTTGACACAGCGTACTGAATTGAGTCTGGTCCAGGGTATCATGTCTCTGTGCATATGTTTGTAACAGCCAAAAATAATCAAAAATAAATGGTGCACCAAAGTCCCTATATATCCTTCGATTTGCACTAAATTTGCCGTAGCGTACTGAATTGAGCCTAGAGTGATGTCTGCCAAGTTTCATGAAAATCGGTTCAGATTTAGATATAGCTCCCATATATAGTTATGTAAATGGTACACCAAAGTCCCTATATGCCTTTCGATTTGCACGAAATTTGACGTAGCGTACTGAATTGAGCCTAGAGTGAAGTCTGCCAAGTTTCATGAAAATCGGTTCAGATTTAGATATAGCTCCCATATATAGTTTCGTCCGATTTTATGTAAATGGTACACCAAAGTTCCTATGTGCCTTTCGATTTGCACGAAATTTGGCATGACGTACTGAATTGAGCCTAGAGTGACGTCTGAAATGTTTCGTAAAAATCGGTCCAGATTTAGATATAGCTCCCATATAAAGTTTCGTCCGATTTTATGTAAATGGTACACAAAAGTCCCTATATATCATTCGATCTGCACGAAATTTGGCATAGCGTACTGAATTGAGCCTAGAGTAACGTCTGCCTAGTTTCGTGAAAATCAGTCCAGATTTAGATATAGCTCCCATATATATTTTTGTCCGATTTAATGTAAATGGTACACCAAAGTCCATATATGCCTTTCGATTTGCACGAAATTTGGCATGACGTACTGAATTGAGCCTAGAGTGAAGTCTAAATGTTTCGTGAAAATCGGTCCAGATTTAGATATAGTTTCGTCCGATTTTATGTAAATGGTACACCAAAGTCCCTATATGCCTTTCGATTTGCACGAAATTTGGCATGACGTACTGAATTGAGCCTAGAGTGACGTCTAAATGTTTCGTAAAAATCGGTTCAGATTTAGATATAGTTTCGTCCGTTTTTATGTAAATGGTACACCAAAGTCCCTATATGCCTTTCGATTTGCACTAAATTTGGCGTAGCGTACTGAATTAAGCCTAGAGTGACTGCCAAGTTTCATGAAAATCGGTCTACATTTATAGCTCCCATATATAGTTATGTAAATGGTACACCAAAGTCCCTATATGCCTTTCGATTTGCACGAAATTTGGCATGACGTACTGAATTGAGCCTAGAGTGATGTTTGCAAAGTTTCATGAAAATCGGTCCAAATTTAGATATAACTCCCTTATATATTATCGATTGATTTTATGTAATTGACGCACCACGGAACCAATATATGGCTGATCGGAACAAAACGTACTGAAATTAGTATAACCTAACCTGTGGCAAGAAATCGGTTAATATTTGGATATAGCTTCCATTTATATTTCGTCCGATTTTAAGTATATGGTGCATTAAACTCCTAATGTTTTTCAGATTGACATGAAATTTTGCACATCGTACAAAATTTATTAATGGTCCTGTTTAATATACCCATAGTGGTGAAGGGTATCATAAAGTCGGCCTCGTCCGACTCTACTACTTTCCTTACTGGTTAAAGTTCCATTTGCGACTCAATCACATGCATGCATTTACAATGGACTTCGATGAAGTTCATTTCCTGGGAACCATAAACCATGATAACTCCTTTTTACTTTGAGGATTAATTTTTCTTGCGGATTTTTGTTCATGATGGGCAAAAGACAAATAATCCTTACGGATTTGGTATTCATGATTGGGCTGATTGTCTTTGAAATTTTTGTGATATGTAACTTCATTAATTTTGTATTTATTATTTAATTGCAATGAATTTTGCCACAGATCACACTTTAGGCTTAAGGAACTTGTAGGTAGTACGTTCAGATAATAATACATTGAATACAACAACAACCCAATCGGGCTTTGGTCCTCTCCTTGCTGGAATTTTTGTTGGTTTTACCTGTTTTCAACATCTATTATAGATAGAGGAAAGCACTCGACAGTTTTTATCTTATATTTCGACGATTTCGATCATACCAAATGGAAAGACATCGATCAGGATTCCGAATTATTTTTAAGAGAATATAAAAAGAAATTATTCTATTCATATATTAATGCGCAATTTATATTGGGACAGTTTAATTTACATGTAATTGTTTGGTGTCTATGTTTGTGTTTGTTTTTAATTTACATCGAAAATATTTAAAATAATTAGTTCATATTATGTATTATTTATCTATATTACATTTTCTATATTTTCCTTTAGAAATAATCTTTTATGATATTATTAAAAAAATAACTTAAATTAGGAACAAATGGCGAAAAGAATATAAATTGTAATTCTAATGGTGGAAAAGAAAAATATATAAACTATTTTATTAGCTTAAAGTAAAGATATCACTTTTGACAGACATTACGACAGTTTGTTTCTAATTATAAAATAGTAACATACACTGCGTATCATAACTATAGACGCACCCTTAATTCAATTGGTATGTTAGTTGAGAAATAAAATGGACCCATTAAGTTATTGTTCACAATAAAACGATCAAAAACACATATTATTCAACAAAAATAATTAATTTATTCTTTATGGTTTCGCCGAATTCTGCACTTTCAAAATTGCTGGTGTTGCATAACTATAGACGCACTTTTACAAAATTAGAAAAAATTATTTTTTAAAACTTAAATAAAATAAAATTACTTTTATAAATAATGGGTAGGACCTCCCTTATTTTGAATAAGTTCAAAAATTTTATCCATCACACTGTTGATCAAAATTATTCGCAAGTCTTCATCGATTGACCGCCATTCATCGAAAATCACTTCTTGGAGGTAAAATACATTTTGGTATTGGAGGTTTTCGGCATAGACACGATGAGTCAAGATTCCACACATGTTCTCGATCGGATTCTGGTCGGAAATTTTAATATTTTTCGATTTTAACCATACTTGAGTATGGCGACTTTTATGAACTGGTGCGTTGTCCTGCTAAAAAACGAGTCCTTGATTGTTGCTACTTTCCCAAAATGGCAATAATTTGTCTTCCAAGACTTGAACGTACTCCATTGAATTCATTCGACAACATGGAAATGTCAAATAAAGGCTATAAAATGCTCCCAAGGCCATTAAGGAACCGCCACCGAAATATCGTATTAAGAAATAACGATATTTCGGTAACCGCCACCTTGGGAGCATTTTATAGCCACGGAATGCTTTATTTGACATTTCCATGTTGTCGGATGAATTCAATGGAGTACGTTCAAGTCTTGGAAGACAAATTATTGCCATTTTGGGAAAGCAGCAACAATCAAGGACTCGTTTTTTAGCAGGACAACGCACCAGTTCATAAAAGTGGCCATACTCAAGTATGCTTAAAATCGAAAAATATTAAAATTTCCGACCAGAATCCGATCGAGAACATGTGTGGAATCTTGCCTCGTCGTGTCTATGCAGAAAACCGCCAATACCAAACATTATTTTATTTCCAAGAAGTGATTATCGATGAATGGCGGTCAATCGATGAAGACTTGCGAATAATTTTGATCAACAGTGTGATGGATAAAATTTTTGAACTTATTCAAAATAAGGGAGGTCCTACCCATTATTTATAAAAGTAATTTTATTTTATTTAAGTTTTAAAAAATAAATTTTTCTAATTTTGTAAAAGTGCGTCTATAGTTATGCAACACCAGCAATTTTGAAAGTGCAGAATTCGGCGAAACCATAAAGAATAAATTAATTATTTTTGTTGAATAATATGTGTTTTTGGTCGTTTTATTGTGAACAATAACTTAATGGGTCCATTTTGTTTCTCAACTAACATACCAATTGAATTAAGGGTGCGTCTATAGTTATGATACGCAGTGTATTAACGTAAATAATATACCTGCTTTGTAAGGGGGTTTTACCATTATTAATACGTACGAGTTTCAGTGTCAGTAATGACTCATGCCTAGATAAAAGTCAATGGTAAACTGCATTCAACCAGACTATGAGAGAGTTAACCCGTTTTCTAAAACGAGGTAATGTCTTCTTACGCCGAAATTTGATTTTCAGGAAAAAATTATGGATTTGGAACCAAACGGCACCTCTCAGAAAAATGAAATTTTTACCACAATTAGTCATATTAATTCATGAGGATACCCCATATAAAGAATTCAAATAATATTCACTCTTTTTTATTGGTCATTTCCTAAGTATTAAAGCTTTGTGGAGTATTATTATAAATTAAGACTGTATTATGAAACCGCATGAGATAGCAGAAGGTACATAACATGTGTCTAATCAGTGTAACCAGTTACCGTGGTTAAATAGCTTTGCTTTAGACTGAATGTCAAACGTCAACGCCCAACAAAGAAAAGGTCAACGCCCAACAAAGAAAAATTATATATAACAGCCTGTTTATGTATTGAGAAACAAAGGTTTCTTTCGCTTTCAATGCGAAAGAAAATCAATTTTGGTTTGTATAACAATTTTTTACAGGCGAAAGAAGTCGAACGATAAACAACTCGAAAGAAAACGTAAACGTATACCTTTTCTCTAAAAATTGGGTTTATGTAAGACGAAAAAGCTATCCTCACTCGAACGAGAATGTCAAATTCATTCGCTTTATAGCTATAAATATGTTTGCTTGATAAATTATATAAGTATATAACTGCAAAAGTAAAAAAGACAAGATTATTTTTACTAGTTTTACAGCCTGTTTTCCTATTTCGAACGAAAATTAAAGCGAAAGTAAGTAACTCACTCACTTTTCTTTAAAAAGCGTTCATGTATTTCGAAAGCTATCGTTCGTTTGCCGTTACGTATCCCATTCGAAAAACTACTAAATTAACAGCCTGTTTCACACAACACAATCTCTAAACAAAATAAAAATTTTTGGAACATGTTTTATAGGTATCGTTTGTATTTTTCATTCATGTTTTTGGAAAATAATATGTCAAATGGATTTTTTTTAGTATTTGTAAGAATTTTGTACAATTTTATTTTCCAAAAACATGAATGAAAAAATCCAAGCGATACCTATAAAACATGTTTCAAAAATTTTTATTTTGTATAGAGATTGTGTTGTGTGAAAGTGCTTCAAATTTTGGTACATAGTTCGTGATTTTGCAATTGATTCGAAAGCTACAAAGTAAATTTGACATTCTCGTTCGCATGATGACAGCTTTTTCGTCATACATAAACCCAATTTGTACGCAAGGTAGATAAATAAGGTAACCGTATCCAGGCAGCTGATGGTAACATTATATGTCAAAAAGAAATTTTGTTATTTTAATTTGCCGTAGGTAGGAAAAAAAGTAAATTTTAATTTCAAATGAAAATCAATACAATATTTTATTAAATAAATGTTATGAAATAGTTGAAAACATAGTATAGTCGAACGGGCAAACAATATGATACTAAACCACTAGACTTAATTGTTTTGCGGAACTTAATCCCCATCATGTTCAATATTCTACGAAAATTGTCTCATATTTGAGCACCTAGGCCCTTCCAAATGTAAAATTTTTGATATTTGCTTTGACCAGAACCGAACGAGCATACAAAATATTAACATATTGGTTCATAACCTTTTGATCAGAAATGTACAGACGAACGTGCACATAAAGCTAGATCGTTTCAGCAACATAAGGTATAACTAAAACTTGGGCCTAGCACCAACATTTAGTGACGCTACATCTTTAATTTCAGATTAGAAGTTATATTTGTGGAATGTTTGTGGCTCCAACTGCTCTGTAGTATTTCAACAAGTTTTATGTGGGCTTAGATGACGATTTCGAGGTTTTGCATAGCGAAGTGTAAATGGATCTGAAATCTTTTAAAAATAAAAAATAGTATATATAATATTTATATAATTTAGTTATTCATTTCACACCTTTGGTTCACACAAAAATTCTGAAAGGCTATGAAAAACACAAAAAACACGTTCAGTATCGGTCCACCCTTGGTATCTGCGAAAATACATATCGTCCAATCTCTTTAATTCTGTTTTAATAGATTTTTGCACTCTTAAGTATAATTTTAATTCTTAACATTACGATTTTAACAAAATTAAAAAAAATAAACAATTTTTTATTACTTAAAAAATGCCTTGTTCTGATTGGTGGTATAAATTTCGCTTCAAATTTGATATGTTACGGCGAATCAATTCTTATTCGCCTTGTTAACTATTTTGACATATCATGTTCCCAATTCGCCGATGCGGCTACCTTATATATCTACCTTGAATATACGTTTATGTTTTCTTTCGAGTTGTTTATCGTTCGACTTATTTTGCCTGTAAAATGTTTTTATATGAACCAAAATTGATTTTCATTCGCATTGAAAGCGAAAGAAACCTTTCCTTCGAAATACATAAGCAGGCTGTTAGTGTCCACATTTTTTGAGTAATTTTGAAATCTAAAAAAAAAACAAATTTTGTAGGGCATAGAAATACCTTTTTAATCAAATGTGTACAGTGGGAAGGAGATACTTTAATCGGGATTAAAAACATTATTAACAGATACCCAACTCTGCTACGCTTTATAAAATTCTTCTCCAATGAAACGAAAACGTAATGCCCTTGGAATTTTATTATCGTTCTATGGAAGTATTGGAAAATTCGATAGGTTGGTATATTAATTTAATCGGTTAGAAATAACCAAGTCAAAAGAGGAGATATTTTCGGACCCAAATATCTACAAATTTGAATTCGATATAAAAAAACAAACCCATTTTAATCATGTTAAGAGCTATTACAAGCAAAAAGTTTTCTGATAATGCCCTCAAAGAAACTAAGGCCAAAGTATGGACCACAATATTAAATTAGTTTTACTTAATGAAATAAATGACATTTAACACAAAAATTAACTCGGGTGCTATACCAGTGAATACGTTATCGTTTGATTTACTTAATTTAAATGCTTATGAAGGGTTATTCTTTCAGAAATGTATAAATAAGTGTATAAAAAACTTCACCCCTACCGTAAAAACTAGAACAATGAAAATCCAATTATTCCACAATATGGTGTTGCTGCATGACGGAAAGAAGTTGACATTGGCAGCAAGTTCAGATATACTCAACTAATTCCAGTAGACATATATTGGCTCTTGTAGTAGTACGCGCAAATCCCAACAAGTATTGAAAATGCAGTGGTGACAATGAACGATTTTGGCGTTAACATCTGTGGTAGCCAATGGTTCAAAATGTAATTTCCCTTTCTCTGAGAATTGCGGGTCAATCGATTACGCCTTTCCAAAGCCTCCTTTTCCTCACGTTGTCTTTGTTGCTTTCTATAAAAAAACAGTTAAATTAGAAATGTTTAGTGTCACCATTTCTAAATGCTTACTCTAATTTAATAAGTTTTTCCACTTCCTTTTCAATGACGGTCAGGGAGTATTTCTCATACAGGTTACTGGATTTTTTCAGTAGGTCTTCGAAGGGCAAATCATCTGGCAACTAAATTTTACAATGATTAATATTCTGTGTAAAAGTTAGTCAAGCTTACCTACCTTTGAAAGAAGACAATGCACCATTGCCATGTCACACTCTTCCAATAGAATTTCTTCGGATCTATGCAGTATGATTGCTGCAGTTACAAAAATTGGAGAATAGATTGGTGAAGCCAAAAAGTAATCGTATAGTCGCACCACGGCTTTGTAGGAATTTAAACTGTGGCCGAACCACGTCAAATACCACGGTAAAGCAAAGAGTGTACCCACACCTGACTTTTGTAAAAATTTAAAGAGAGGAGCATTTTCAAAATTGACAATTGGCCAAATAAACATAAGTCTCTTCTGGGTCGCATCCATGGTTTCTTGCATGCATTCACAAAAATGTGTGGTTGAGAGTTCTTCCATCACAGCAAATGCCACTTCCTCACCGACAACTAAAAGAAACGTAACCGCAACATCATGATAACCCTGATAGTACCGCAAGTACGGATATTTGTTTATAACGCGTAAAATAAGTACTGTTAGTTGATCCTGAAGTGCAATACGTTGCTCGTAGGGTATTCCAGGTGGAAAACGTTTCAGGGATCGATTAACATCTAATACCACCTGATTATACTCAGGATGGGTCTGTAAATCGCTTAGTTTGGGAGCGGGTTCCAGTGCTGTAACATCGACACCTGCCAGAAGTGGCCACAATTTCCGTCGCAAATCGTCGGAGACAAGACCGTGGTCCGTACGGGCCAATACTTTAAGAATCTGTAAATCAATTTTACCATTTCCCTCAGCCAACAATTGTTCAATGTACTCCCTTTTTTTGCATTCCTCCGGACTCTCAGGATCTGCATAGAAGAATCATTTATTACTTTGTCCCCTATATACACATACGGATGTGTGTATATATATCACCTATTTTCAAAACTTACATTTCTCGAAGCTAAGCTCTTCAGGCTGATTAATTTTGATAACATCCTCCACGGACATTTTTGGGTTCTTCAATTAACGATTTATTTTCCCAGTTCCTCAGAATATGGATGCGATTCTATTTTACAAACAAGAAATATTTTCAACAATTCGTAATACTCTAGTAATTATCAGCTGTATTGTTGCAATCGATTTAGACTCAAACATCAATCGATATAAATATTCTGATTATTGTTTGACGTAACGTATATACCGTGATGCGTAATGCATCAAAAAGCAAAAAGTTAAAATATTGGTCTGTTCCCGTACAGCAAGAATCTACTAATTTTTTACTATTTTCTTCGATATCATGAAGACAAATTAGTTATCGTAGCAAAAACTAGTAAATTCTAGGAGAACGGGAACAAACCATATATTTAACTCCGAAACGCAGCGCACATCAACTTCGAACGTTGGTTTTATCGTTTCCTTTTGGTTGTTGTATTTTCGATAACACATAACGCAACGGATGGCTCAACGCGAACATTCTGTTTAGGCCTTTAGGGCATTTACATACTCACTTTACATGATATGGATTTACGAAATCCTGAAAATATAATAAATTTAGATTATTTACACTGACTATGAGACCATTTCAAACGACTTACCAAAATGGGAAAGGTATGGAATTGTTTGTAAATGCCTTGTTAACCTCGAAGTGAGGCACCAGCGAAAATCTCAAGCAGTTTATGTCGTTGGTCAGCTAAGTACTTCGCTTTGTTACAAGAGACATTTGGGTATGAAAGGTTTTTTTATAGAAGCAATAGTGTCTGGGGAGAATATCCCAACAAAAAACTAAGGGAACTGATGAGGATCAGTGGCGTGATCCGAAACTATAGTCTTCCCTGCCTTACCCCTCGGCAAACAATCCCATACATTCCCCACTAATAAATAGTTGTTTTAAGATTTTAACCCTAATTTTTATTGTTGCACATAGCGGTTAACTCCATACAATGACAAGTAGAGAAATCCGATAATAATATGAATTCAACTATATAATGTGGAATGCATAACGGTGATAATCTTTATTATTCAGAAATTTTATTATAAGTATAAAATTTTATAATTATACTAAGAATTTTTGTCAACAACGAGAAAGTACATCTCTTCTTTGTGGACTATAATGTCAGAATGAATAAAAACAATTCAACAATTTGTCATGTTTTGTTTTCAAAATCGAGATGGGATTATGATTTAGACATTGAATAAATTTATTTTTAACAATGTTGTAAAACTCATCTTTATACAAATGGATTTTAGAATATATTTGTCTATATTTTTCAAAACATCACATATAAAGTGTTGTTTTGAAAACATTTTAATTTATAAGTTGCTATAGCCTACCTTGAATAATTGTTCGCTGAAGCCAAATGAAAAAAGTAAATTTTTAACAAAATTTGTGCATCTGTTAAATTCGTATATGTGCATTAGATAATAAAACTAATATTTCTATGTAAAGTCAATACTAATGGTGAAAATGTACTTAAATTAAAGACCATATTTTGCAGTCGAAATCGCTTATAACGACGGTCAAGGGACCGGCTATGTTAGTCGTTATAAGCGATATACATATATTTTTTTGTTTTGATATATAAAGAATGAAATTAACTCAATTCTTGTTCTCATTCTTGTTTTCATAGAAATTAAAAACTTTATTTTTATTTAGGTAGGTTTAAAAAATTATAAGTTCGTTAAAATTTATAGGAACATTCGAATATTTTGCAAAAACAAGTCTTTAAAGGCGATATTCTTTTGTTTGTAAGGGCACTTTGCGTATATTTTAAACTCATTATATATTAAAATAGTAATCCGCATTACAAATTAAGTCTTCCAATATATATATCAATATTCACTTCAGGTTTATGCATAAAAATAATAGCTAATGAAGAACAGAAAGGGCTTTGCATTTGATTTCTCAGATACGACGTAGGGTAGAAAAACTTCCTTCAGTTGATGCTGTGATTATAACAACATATTTGATTTATAACAACATATATATATATATTTTGAAAAAGATTTTCGTCACATTGTAGTATGTGACGCATTAAATTGATTAGATGATCGGGAATATTTGCTTTCCACATAGTGAGGCACAGATCCAATTCAGTGTTACATATATATTCAATTATAGGAAAGATGTGGAATAGGTAGAAATATAAATTTGATAGATTTTCATTCATGTTTTTCAATTTTTATTTTGAGGATTCGAAAAAATTTAATTTTCAAAATAAAAATAATTTGATGATAATTTGTTTGTTTATTTACATTTTTCTGTCATTTCGAAATTGGTGGTTGTTGTATCATTTTTTGTACAACAACACTTGCTGTTACCTTCTATTATTATACCATGGTCACTATAGTGGGAAGTCCAATATTATTCATTGGGTAGCTGTGAATAACTAATGCCATGTACAGACGAGCGTTGTTCGCTCTCTCATTCATTGTTCGACCCTTAATTATGAAGTAATTACTTAGTTCCCCATACAAAATTGTCTGAGCGAACACCGACTTTTGTACGTTGTTCAATTCGAATCACTCTCTGAATCACCAAGAATTTTGTCCCATCTCTAACAATTGAGAGAATTTATGGAAAATAAATTAATTTTGACAGCATGAAAAAAATTTTCAAGTTTTCAAACTTTTTCAGTAAAATTGAAAATGATGAATGAAAAGTAACAAATTTTCTAGTTTTTATATATGCAGAAGGATGTAAATTTTGTTGTCTACATAATGCAATATGCATTTCTATCCACTTGGTTCTAATTAGCGTACAAAACGAAAAACAAAAGTGGGGAAACCCAAACAAAAATTCTCCAATTTTTTAAATGTGACATTTGAGTTGAGAAAATATAAAAATGTATTGAAAACAACAATATTTTCAGAAAAAATGGAAAACATGAATTAAAAGTAAAGAGATAGGGGTTGATATTATAGTCAGGAGAAAGAGAATTATTTTTTATATTTAGATCCATATACGTTTCATGCAAATATGTTACAATTTTGTTGTAAAACAAGAAACAAAAAGTTTGAAATAAAAAAAAAACCCTGATGACATGAATTAAGAACAGTGTTGTATGAACGGGTTAATTCATGTACGTAA
Source organism: Musca vetustissima (assembly GCF_032173495.1). Taxonomy (NCBI): domain Eukaryota; kingdom Metazoa; phylum Arthropoda; class Insecta; order Diptera; family Muscidae; genus Musca; species Musca vetustissima. Next base: position 11,426 of record NW_026888432.1, on the reverse strand, counting down.
TTGTGAGAGCGAACTACGTTGTTCGAATGCCCGTCAGAACATGGCATAATAAACAGCAGGGATGGAAAATTCAGTACAATAGTACTTTTTTCAGTACCTTTTTACCCAGAAAAGTACCGTAGTATATATATATATATATATGGATTAGAATTTTTATGGATTTGACCGACAAAATTATGCAGATAAAGATATTAATGTGATTGTAATATTCCTCTTGAAAAAATTAACAGGTTTACGAATGATAACTGTTCAGTTATGATTAAAATTACAAACATTAATTAAGTTAATGAGTTCCAATTTTTTTTAAATGGTATCTTACAAACATACTCAATTTGACATACTCTGTTCTATGTCATGAGGTAGGCAAATTGATGACATTCCTAGTAGTCGTGATTACTTCAATAATTTCAAGAGCACTTTGGAACTGAAATTCATGTTAGTTTGGGGTATATTGGCTATCGAGAAAGAAGTAGTGAAACTAAAATTAGTCAATACATATTCTAATACAATCGAAAGAAGCAATAATTCTCATATTATTACCATCAGAAAGATCCACTAAGTGATATCTTGAAAATCGATCTTTATGAAACTGAATAAAATGTTTTTTTTTTGTATTTTCTTGAAAAAAATACTCTTTTATTAAAAAAGGTACTCTTTTGGTACCTTTTCACAATTTTCATTTTCCATCCCTGATAAACAGTCGCGGACAATCAGCGGGCTCAGGGGGAGAGTCTCGGAGGAAATGACCGAGTGCCTATGATCCCTGGGCCGACGAGGCGAGAATGCCGCCACTAAATAACCATCCCAAAGGTCTGGGTTACTTTACCTGAGGTGTCATGAAACCTCGTGCCCATCAGCGTTCTACGGTTTGCAGTCAGGGTCCCGACTGTATTAGAACGGAGCCTTGTTGATACATGGGCGTTTCAACAAGCTTATTCAGGCTTAGCTGCCAAGTCCTTACCATGGTAAGCGGCTATGCCATGGTCGACCTCAATCCCTCACATACAGCACATTCTATGGAGCCGAATTTTAACTCGACGACGTGAACGAAAGTCTGGAGAGGCAGTCGGGTCTTGTCCTCTACCTCCTTCCGCCTTCACCGGAGCGTTAAGAAGTACACCACAGGCAGCCTTGAATGCAACCCTGAATTTCCAACCACTGGACATTCTGATTAAATTCCAGGAGGCCAGGTGTGCCCTGAGGCTACGAGAAACAGATGCCTGGAAATCGCTGAACTATGGTCATCTAGTATCTTCAACATAACGCCAGGTTGTGACCTCTTGAGGGGGAATAGTCATATTAGTGACTATGTTCCCTCTCACAGAGACTTTAATGACATCAAATTAGAGTTTCCTAATAGGGAATCCTGGACTAATGGCTCCTTACCTCTGCCAGGTCGGTCATTCTTTACAGACGGGTCAAAGAAGGAGGAAGGCACTGGTGCATGCGTTTACTGTTGGGAATTAGAAACATATATACTTAACAATCTTTGTAGCGTTTTTCAAGCAGAAATCCTTGCAACAACGAAAACGTACGAGATAGTAAAATCACTTACTGCCGACATTACGGGACCGGTGACTATATATGTCGATAGTCAGCAGTTCATGATTGCAAGTTCGCTCTGAATGTTGGGTTCCAGGACATTGTGACATTGAAGAAAATGAGATAGCCGACGAGGTTGTTCAAGGGGGCTCACAGTCTTCCAATCTTCCGATTGAAAGATCAGTGAAACCTACCATTGGCAGAATCCGCTCATTCTACTGCGAGGTAGTCGGCAACAGATGGTTGAGAGAACCTGGTTGCAGAATCTCAAAATCTATCTGGCCTGAATTCTCTCGCAAAAGAACATCTTCGCTGCTGGCACACAATAAGAGAGAGATAAAAATCATTGTGGGGTCACTGCAAGATTAGATCTCTCACATCGAAGTGGGAATCCAGCGGATAGGATTACTGTCGTCTATGTGAGGACGAAGAACTTGAAACAATTGAACATATCCTCTGTAAATGTCCATTGACAAAAGACATAAACAGTTTGGAAGATATGAAATTGATAATCTAGCCTTCCTATCTATAATGGACCCAAACCAGATCCTATGCTTTGTCAAAAATTTGACATGGCTAAAATAACCATTTCGTCGCTCTTCTTCTCTCGCTATATTTTCTCCTTGCTCTTCCACTCCCTCTATTCGTCTTTTTGTAGGTAAAAAAGGACAATGGACATAGTCTCCGAGTGGACGGTTGTTACTAACAACGGTACATTCCTAACATAACCTAACTACTACATACCCATACATTGATCATATGATTTGACATGTCCAGATTAATAGTCTGAAGAAACAGGGACAAGTGTAGAGCAAGGCAAAAAGTAACTTTCAGGTAGAGCTAATAAAACTTTATATATTTCAAATCGACTTTGAGATTTACTCCAGTAAAGTTTTATAATATTGAGGGTCACGGCTTACAAATGGCTTGAGGTCAAAGTAAAAATTTCACATTTTTTTGATTATAATTTATATCTGAAAAAATTACATGCATTGACATGCGTCAAAATATATATTTTTAAGTTTAGTACAATTTAGATTAGAGTGAAGGATAGAAATGGAAAACTTAGATCCAATTTAGATTAGGCCAGTTTACTTGCGGCAAGTCTTTTTTTGTAGGAGAGAGGGGCAAGGGGAAAAATTGCTCGTACGGGCAATTCGTTTTGTGTATTTTGTTTGTAGTGTCAGTATTTTGAAATACTAGTCCAGAACATTGTCACAAAATGTCAAAAAAAAAAAAAAAAAACAGTAAGGAAAGTAGTAAAGTCGAACGGGCCGACTATATGATACCCTTCACCACTATGGGTATATTAAACAGGACTATTAACATGAAATTGGATGAAATAAAATATGTGATATTTATTTAAATGTGAATCTACCTAGATCTATCCATAAAGTATGTAAAGCGACTTCAAACAAATATAAATAGGTCATCCGGGCTATTTCTGTACTTCTAAAAAAACGCAACTACGTAATTCTATGCTCAATTTTGTAAGTTGTGGGAAATTTAATGTCAATCTGACTAACATGAGGAGTTTGATGTCCAATTTACTTGAAATCTGGCGAAAATATATATAGAAGCTCTATCCAAATATTAGCGATTTCAAACAAACTTGTCACAGGTTAGGTTATACTAATTTCAGAACGTTTTGTTCCTATCAGCCTATTGGTTCCTTGGTGCGTCAATTACTTAAAATCAATCTATAATAAAAGGGAGCTATATCTAAATCTATACCGATTTTCACGAAAAAAGGCAGACATCACTCTAGGCTCAATTCAGTAAGTTCTGCCAAATTTCGTGCAAATCGAAGGATATATAGGGACTTTGGTGCACCATTTACATGAAATCGGACGAAACTATATATGGGAGCTATATCAAAATCAGGACCGATTTTCTCGAAACTTGGCAGACATTACTCTAGGCTCAAATCAGTACGTTATGCCAAATTTCGTGCAAATCGAAGGGTATATAGGGACTTTGGTGCACCATTTACATGAAATCGGACGAAACTATATATGGGAGCTATATCTAAATCTGGACCGATTTTTTCGAAACTTTGCAGACATCACTCTAGGCTTAATTCAATACGTTATCCCAAATTTCGTGCAAATCGAATGATATATAGGGACTTTGGGGCACCATTTACATGAAATCGGACGAAACTATATATGGGAGCTATATCTAAATCTGGACCGATTTTCACGAAACTTGGCAGACATCATTCTAGACCTAAATTATTAGGCTGTACCAAATTTCGTGCAAATCGAAGGATATATAGGAACCGTTTACATTAAATCGGTTAAATATATATATGGGAGCTATATCTAAATCTGAACCGATTTTTCCCAATTTCTATAGGGTTCGTCCTTGGGTCGAATAAGTGACATATGCCAAATTTCATCCAATTCGGATTATAAATGCGACCTGTACTTTGTTTACAATTTAACATGGACAGACAGACGGACGGACATGCATAAATCGACTTAGAAAGTGATTCTATGCATATTCTCAAAAGGAACCATGTGTCTATCTTGTTTCCTTTTGCCTGTTACAAACATATGCACAAAGACATAATACCCTGTACCACAGTGTGTGGAAGGGTATAAAAAAAAATATATATATATATATTTTTGAAACCGAATTGCCTTGTATAGACGCATGAAGCAAGTTCAAAAGAGAACGATAAGAATTGTCGCAAGTAAGTGTTTCATTCAAACAGCTGATTTCCTTATCTTTCACATACGAAAATAGAGCGCGTCCTATTCGGAAAAAAATACATATGTAATTTCATATCGTTTTGACACATTGTAATTTCCGTATGTTTCACATGACGAGTTCGATTTCCATATGCAAAAAAGTGACAGCGCATATGTAAAATACATATCGTGTAAAAACACCATAAGGTGTATGCATCAGATACAACAACGAATATTTTACAAAAACAACATTGTTGTTATAGAAATTAAATTGTCATGCTGACAATAAGTTTTTGACAAAAATAAACAAAAACAATTATTAATTTATTTCTGTTAAGAAATATTCATTGAGGAATAATTAATGAACTTGTATATTCTTGGGTTATTGGCGGTTTTAGGTCAGTGAAAAATAATGTTTAAGTCCTGGTCGCGGTTAATTTTAAGTTTCCCACATGCAGCCCATGGTTCCTTGTGATGTTTATATTGTGAATTACAATCTATTTTTTCTATGGAGTGGCTTCAAATCTTGCCTTCGTAAAGAATATTGAAGGACATAAATCCCCGGCCAAAGACTAAATCATGGAAATTGTGTTGATCGTATAAAATCTTTCCATAGGCGTATTTAACCTCCGCCGAGGATTGTGACAAGCACCAAGGGCCCATTCCTATATAGGCTAACATAATCTCCTCGATTTTATGAGTAGCTGGGCTTATGAACAGATTTCCACACATAACATTAACAGCCTTATTCTGGATATTCGCTGGGAGATATCTCGCATGTAAAAAATTTTCACATTCTCGCCTTATTCTGAATGAATAGGGAGACGCAAAAAAAGCGAGATGCAGATTCGAGTTTTCGAAAATGGTGGTTGAAAAAAAGATTTGTGTTGCCATATTGTAATTTAAGTTGTAATGTGTGTGGCCATATTGTAATTTAATACCATAGACAGACGACTGCCTTAATTTGCATTAAAAAGTTCTTAATTTGAATTAATATTTACCCCTGACAGACGAGAGTTTCTGCATTTACGAAACAGTTTTTTGCTTCAAAACAATTGTTTGTCTGTGTGTAGGATGACATTTTTTTACATTTGCTCCGATATTTTTCGGGATTTCATCTTTAGGAAATTGATACATGACATAAAGGAGGAATAGCAACTATGATTTTAACAAAACAGCTCCCAATTTACAAAATGGTTAAAATTTGCCTTCATTTCTTATTTTTATTTTCAGAAATACAAATAAATTTGACAAGAAACAATTAATTTTCGACAGCATTGCCATATTGAAATTGCCTAATTCAGTATAAATTCAGTTTGATTTTGTGCATTAACAACACCTAAAAATGAGGATAATGTACAAGTTAATTTGAATTAAGGCTGTTAATGCAAATTAAGGCTGTCGTCTGTCTAGGCTATAAGTCGCAATGTGTGTTGCCCCATTGTAATTTAATTGTTTAATATTTGTCAATATTTTATTTATTGATTTTTTTTATTAAAAATGTTTACTTTTTATTGTTATTTAAACTATTTAACAATACAAATGTGAAATATCAATAATCCGCTGTATAAATGCTTTGTAATTAAAAGAAAATAAATTAAAGTTTAAAAATATGGCAACCTATAATATGGCATGTGAAACTGCTGTTCATTGTTTTGATGCAATTTGGTGCAACAACTACAACAGAGAAAACAACAACGAATAATGGAAAGAAATCTGCGATTGAATTAATTAATTCAGTTTATTATTTCACTACATAATTGTGTGCCTTTTTATTAAATTTCGATATTTATGAGTTGCTCCTACTCCTTTATTTCTTCCATCAAATCATGCACACGATAATTTGGAAAAAAAATATTTTGTTGTTCTTTCATAATTTTTATTTAAGTTTTTCACTGTTAAGCGGCTCATCAGGCAAATTTGGTTTTTCCATAATTTTTTAAATTTTTTCCTTGAGAGATAGATCCTCACCCAAAATCTCTGTATTTCGCCTCCAAAATGCATCAAACTCGACTTAAATATTCCTTATTACCTTCATACATTCCTTGGCAATACTTGGTTCAGCATGCATCGTTATCAATAGGATTTCCAATGGCATTTTATTGGTTGTTTTCCAGTTAAAAATTAGCTTACTATCATTTATAATATTCTAAATCATCATAGAATAAGTAATGTGTAAATATTTTTCATAAAAATAGTTATTACTTATGTTTTTCTAGTCAACTCCCTTTAAATTTATTAGCGAAAAATTTCGCACAAAATTTCATCTCATTCTCCTACTCCCTGTAATTCAGAATTTTTCCCCAAAGCGGATTTTTTCGCTTTCGAACTTCATTCAGAATAAGGCGAAAGCGAGAATGCGAAAAAATTCACACAAAAATGTTGTTCAGAATAAGACGAAGGGGAAGAGTGAGAAAATTCACGTGGAATTGACATCCAGAATAAGGCTGTAAATATGTGGACCAATCGGCGAACTGGGTTATAACTGATTTAAGCCTAGACTTCCTTTCCGTCCGCCGCTATGAATGTAGTTTTCTTGAATTTTTATTATTAAAAAGCCTACATTTAAAGACCATTTTTTAAATCGAAATGTAGTATTGAAAATGTTTTTGACAATTTACTTTACAAACAATCAAGAAAAAAGTTTGAAACCATATGATTGTCACTTACACCTTATTAAATACACCTTGCTGCAAACATATTTCGGCCCTCTTCAATAAAGGCCTTCCAAATCGAAACCTAGAGGAAGTTTTTATTTTTAAGTTTTTATTTCTAACATTTATTTATTTTAAGAAGTGTTTACTGTTTTCTACTAATTCTAGCAATTTGTGGTTCATTAGGACTTTTATTTTCTATATTCTATATTAAGGGTGATTTTCCGAATATTAGGTGTACTGTGCAAATTGTTGCCAATTTTGATAGATTTTACAAATTTTTTTATCCGTAAATTATTTTATCGGTGCATTGCTTATTTAATTTAACAAATTAATGAGTTTTTTAAATAATTTCAAAAAATGCACTAAAAATAAAAAATTACACATGCTATAATTTTCTATTTTCACACTAAATCTCTTAAGTGCAGTATATCTAAGTGCTCTGAATTGAAGAAAAAAAAAATAAAATTGAAACAGGCTCCACTTTTGGTGCCAATGTAACAGCTCGTGAGCGGAGCTGGGGGGTTACTCTGTATTGCGTTGCGAAAGCAAGTGCGATGCGAAAGCTAAATGCGTTAAAAGTACAATTTGGTACTCTGTAACGCTCGCGCAAACGCATTCGCAAACTAAATCGAAAATAGGGCAACATTGTCGCCACAAAGTAAACAACAACGAAGAATGACAAAAGGAAACGTCAAAAAATTTTAAATAAGCACATATTTTTTGTGTGTTACGAGTATTTTTTGAAACAAAAATGATGAACGAATTAAAAACAAAAAAAAGAATTTTATGAGATCGATCAAATATAATCTCCCTAAGTGACCACGGATATTAAAATAGAAGTACGAATTATGTGACCAACGTTTTCAAATATTTAATTTTTATAGATTTATACAAAATGTTCGTCTCAATAAAGATTCGTTTATGTATTTATTAAACGCTCGTCTTTCCAAATAGATCCACAACAATTCCAACTCCAATAAAAGAGGCCGCTGCTTTGAAATTGCTTGGACAAGGTGGTTATCAACACCAACCTGTAAATATGCACACATAGTTTCACATATTATATAAAAATATAATACATTACTTTTTCGTTTCCACGACAGAGGGGTCTACGATCCGAAACGACCCACGTCTGTCACCTCAGCCCATTGTGTAAAAGCAATAGGGCTGCTACAACAACAACAACAACATTACTTTTTCCAACCATCGACATCTTTTACAGGAGGTCAATTTGAACTGATGCCATCAGACAGTTTTGTCCACAAATTGTTGGCGCGTTGTTTCGAATTTGAACTCTGCAACTGTCCCTTTGCCAAATCACTGTGTTGCCCCATAAAATATACTGAAGTTAGGAACTGACGTTGCTGAGTCTGCCACTGTGACTTTTTTGCCTTTTACTTAAAATAATTTACAATTTATATATAAATAAAACCTTTAATTGAGCTTACTTATATGTTTCGCTTCCTTTGCGTTTGCTATTTTGTTAACGCAAGATATTTGCGCTTAACGAACGAGTTTGACATGCGTTTTCGTATTACAGAGTGCGGTGATGCCACATTTGCGTAAAGTAGATGCGAAAGGAGATACGAAAACGAATTAGAGAGTACCAATTACGCGATGCGTTACAATTTTTCTCACGCATCGCAATACAGAGTAACCCCCCTGATATGGCTTCATCCGAAACAACAAGATTAACTTTTTACTCCTTCCTTATTTAGGAATTTCTTTCAGCTTATGATCTATTCCATCAACTTGGGCAAGCGTGGGTAGTGATCTTAAGCCTTCAGTGTTCGCTAAAGGAATCAGAGCGACTTTATTGAAATTTGGGTTTGCTTAAGTATTACATTTGAGAAGCCAGATTCTAATCTACAGCCTTATTCTGGATATTCGCTGGGAGATATCTCGCATGCACAAAAATTTTCGCTTTCACATTCTCGCCTTATTCTGAATGAATAGGGAGACGCAAAAAAATGCGAGATGCGGATTCGAGTTTTCGAAAATGGTGGTTGAAAAAAAGATTCGTGTTGCCATATTATAATTTAAGTTGTAATGTGTGTTGCCATATTGCAATTTAAGTTGTAATGTATGTTGCCCCATTGTATTTTAATTGTGTAATATTTTTCAATATTTTATTTATTGATTATTTTATTAAAAATTGTTATTGTTGTTTAAACTTTATAACAATACAAATGTGAAATATCAAGAATCTGCTTTATAAATGCTTTGTAATTAAAATAAAATTAATTAAAGTTTGAAAATATGGCAACCTACAATATGACATGTGAAACAGCTGTTCATTGTTTTGATGCAATTTGGTACAACAACTACAATAGAATACAAATAAAAGAACATTTTTTTATGATGGCAAAAACACAGGCACATTATTGTGTGCCTTTTAATTTAAAGTGACCTACTCCTTTATTTTTTCCTTCAAATAATGCAAACGATAATTTAAAAAAATATATATTTTTTTGTGTTGTTTCATAATTTTTTTTTTTTTTTTTTGTATTGTATTTATTTTATATATTATTGTGATACAATCATTTTATGTAAAGCCTCAGCGCCAAAATGGCATTATTGAGGCAGTTGGCAACTTTTTTAAAACATTTCAATGTATATTTACAATTAAATAATTGATATTTCAATAGTGATAAACATAATATATATTTCAATTTACAACAAAAGTGTTTCCATCAGACTGCACAAGTAGTTTTTACATGCGGGTTTAAATTGTGAAAATGTTTGTAAAGATTTTATATATCCAGGCAACTCATTAAATTTCTTTGTCCCTGTATAGTCAATTCTTTGTTTTGTTTTCTCTAATCTACATTTTGATATTCTCAAATTGCTACAATTGCGTGTTTGGATATTATTTTGGTTTTGTTCTAATATAATCGTTTGGTGACCAATATTATTGATATTTTTGAAAACATAAATTAATGTTTGGTAGATGTGTAAACCATGTATTGGTAATATATTTGATGAATAGTTTTTAAACAATGAAGTGGTAGAATATGTATGTGGCAGTTTATAAACCATTTTTAATGCTTTATTTTGCATTCTTTGCAAAGATTTCAATGCTATATTAGATTTGTTATAAGCATATATTATTGCCATATAATTCAAATGTGATTGTATTAAGGAATTGAATATCATTAGTTTTGTTGCTTGATTTAATTTACTTTGCATTTTGTACAAAATACCGACTGCAGGTGCTATTTTCTTCTTAAGTTCTTCAATATGCACGTCCCAACATAAATTACTCTGAAGATGTATTCCTAAATACTTTATGGAATTAACTTCACATATACTTTTACCATCCACATATATGCAAAATTTCTCTGCATCTTGTCTTAATGCTTGCGGTCTAAATCTAATAATTTGAGTTTTTTTAGGGTTTAGTAGTAAACGGTTTAATCGCGCAAATTCAACTATTAAAGCTGCATCTCGTTCCATCCTAACTTTCAACTCTATCTCACTTTTATATGGGTATAATAAACATATGTCGTCTGCATACATAATAAGTTTTCCAAAGAGACAAAGGTTTTGTATATCATTCATATAAATGGAAAACAGCAAGGGACCTAGACCACTTCCCTGTGGAACCCCAACATTTATTGAACCCAAATAACTTTTTTCACCATGAATTTCAACATATTGTTTTCTGTTTTTTAAATAGCTTTTAAACAATTCAATTTCCTTTCCTTGAATACCATAATATCTCATTTTATGTAACAGTATATCGTGATCAACTAGATCAAATGCCTTCGTAAGGTCAAAAAATATTGCAGATACACCATTGAAACCCCTATCAAGTCCACTACAAATTGTGTGTGTCAAATTTACAACAGCATCTGATGTTCCACAACCTGTTCGAAAACCAAACTGAAATTTATACATTAAGTGGTTGCTTTCTAAAAATGTTTGCAGCTTATTAAATATAATTTTTTCTATGATTTTGTCGATTACCGATAAAACTGCGACCGGTCTAAATTTTTCCACTGATGTGACACTTTTTTCTTTTGGGATTGGTACAATTTTATGTATTTTTAATGCGTCAGGATAAATTGAAGTCGAATACATCGCATTAAATATATGAACCAAAACCGGTGATAACTCTTGTGAACAATTTTTGACCAATTTTGGTGAAATATTGTCATATCCAGGACTTTTAGAGCTGTCCATTTGAGATATAATGGATAAAATATCTGACCGATTTATGTTATCTATTCTAAATCGAACATTTACCCTAGGCAATGTCTGTAAAGCATTTACTGAATCACATGGTAGTTGCTCAATTTGTGATCTTAGTTCAGATGCAATGTTAAGAAAATAATTATTAAATAGATTCGCTTTTTCTTTATGGTTAGTTATATAATTTCCATGCTCATCCTTCAAAACAATATCATTATTAACGGATTTACCAATAGATTCATTAATAAATTTCCAACATTTTTTGGGATTATTCCCAATTCTCTTTAAATTATCTTCATAAAAGTTCTCTCTACAAATCCTACTGGCAACTTTTATA
>NW_026888431.1:0-9660 GCF_032173495.1 Musca vetustissima | reverse complement strand
GCATGAGATAATTGCACAGTGTTAAATTGTCAGGAATTTGTTATACCCTTCAGGAATTTGTCAGGAATTTGTTATACTACAGGGTATTATGTCTTTGTGCATATGTTTGTAACAGGCAAAAGGAAACGAGATAGACACATGGTTCCTTTTGAGAATATGCATAGAATCACTTTCTAAGTCGATTTATGCATGTCCGTCCGTCCATGTATTTTTGTAAACAAAGTACAGGTCGCATTTATGATCCCAATTGGATGAAATTTGGCACAGGTCACTTATTCGGCCCAAGGACGAACCTTATTGAAATTGGAAAAATTCGGTTCAGATTTAGATATAGCTCCCATATATATATTTAACCGATTTAATGTAAACGGTCCCTATATATCTTTCGATTTGCACGAAATTTGGTACAGCCTAATCATTTAGGTCTAGAATTATGTCTGCCAAGTTTCGTGAAAATCGGTTCAGATTTATATATAGCTCCCATATATAGTTTCGTCCGATTTCATGTAAATGGTGCCCCAAAGTCCCTATATATCTTTCGATTTGCACGAAATTTGGCATAACGTATTGAATTAAGCCTAGAGTGATGTCTGAAAAGTTTCGAGAATATCGGTCCAGATTTAGATATAGCTCCCATATATAGTTTCGCCCGATTTCATGTAAATGGTGCACCAAAGTCCCTATATATCCTTCGATTTGCAAAAAATTTGGCATAACGCACTGAATTGAGCCTAGAATGATGTCTGCCAAGTTTTGAGAAAATAGTTTCGTCCGATTTCATATAAATGGTGCCCCAAAGTCCCTATATATCTTTCGATTTGCACGAAATTTGGCATAACGTACTGAATTGAGCCTAGAATGATGTGTTCCAAGGTTTGAGAAAATCGGTTCAGATTTCTATATAGCTCCCATATATAGTTTCGTCCGATTTCATGTAAATGGTGCCCCCAAAGTCCCTTTATATCTTTCGATTTGCACGAAATTTGGAATATCGTACTGAATTAAGCCTAGAGTGATGTCTGCCAAGTTTCGAGAAAATCGGTCCAGATTTAGTAAATTTAAATGGTGCCATAAAGCCCCTATATGTCTTTCGATTTGCACGAAATTTGGCATAACGTACTGAATTGAGCCGAGAGTGATGTCTGCCAAGTTTCGAGACAATCGTCCGATTTCTTCCGATTTGATGTAAATAGTGCACCAAAGTCACTATATATCTTTCGAAATTTGGCATAACGTACTAACATGAGCCTAGAGTGATGTCTGCTAAGTTTCGTGCAAATCGGTCCAGATTTAGATATAGCTCCCTTTTATTATAGAATTTGACGCACCAAGGAACCAGTGTACTGATAGGAACAAAACGTTCTGAAATTAGTATAACCTAACCTGTGACAAGTTTGTTTGAAATCGCTTAATATTTGGATAGAGCTTTCATATATATTTTCGCCCGATTTCAAGTAGATTGGGCATCAAACTCCTCAGTTAATCAGATTGACATCAAATTTTGCGCAACGTACAAATTTGAGCATGTAAGTACGTAGTTGCGTTTTCTAGAAGTACAGACATAGCCCAACGGATGACCTATTGATATTTGTATGAATTCGGTTTACATACTTTTGTCCCATTGTAACAAACGAATGACATGTTAATGGATAGATCTAGTTAGATTCACATTTAGATAAATATCACATATTTTATTTCATCCTATTTCATGTTAATAGTCCTGTTTAATGTATACACAGTGGTGAAGGGTAACATATAGTCGGCTCGTCCGACTTTACTACTTTCCTTACTGGTTTAAATGATATATTAGTTCAGTGAAATATCAATTTTATTTATAATGGAAATATACACATATATGTATTGTAGTAAGTAAAAACTAAATTATAGCTTCAACTAGTAAGCAACTACTAATAAGCCTGTTTGTAATTGTATTTTTGTTTATATTTGTGTAGGGAAAATTTAACTCAATAAGAATTCTTTATTATTAAATTAGACCCAATTTATTTGAAACGCGTGACCATCCCGAAATATGGACCAATATTGATAACATTTTGTAGGCATTTTCTTCTGATTGATTCCAGAAGAAGCCGTGTAAAAAAAAAACGTTTAAAAAGGAAATTCCCCTAAATTATTGCTATTCGCATTTGCTTTGGCCAGTAAAAATTGTTTGTACGCGCTAAAGGGGAATTCACTTAAATCTTTAAGCTAGTGTTCGCAAACTATCGATACTATGGATGGTTTCAGACTTTTTTCTTTCATAAATACTTTTTTGTGATATGAACATACTTCGCAAAAATTAAATTTGACAAAAAAAAATTTAAGTACATTAAATTAAAAATCGTGCTAAATGGAATAAAATCGTGTAAAAAATTAATAATATTCAATTTTCAAACCGTGTTATATCAAACCCGTGTAAAAAAAGACATAGGTGTACTTCACTCGTAATAAAGTTATCAATAAGTAAAGAACGACTTATCCAAAAGTCCGCAGAAGCGTTCTGTCCTTTATATTGATATCGTTTATAAGGACGAATCGATTATAACGAAATTAAAATTTTCTCTTTTAAGGGATATTTAGCTCAAATAAAAATATCAATATTTCAGCATTCACACAAACCCACACATCAATATTTGCTTACACACAATGTGTAACATTTCGACGGTATTAAAAACGAAAATCAAAATTACAATCGGCAGATACATGCCCACCGCACATCTATAAACATTCTCTAACAATGACAACAATTTTTTAAACCGATGGTGGCCAAGGTATGAATTTCCAAAACTACCGCAAAAGGTTTTTGCTTTGATTTTGGATTTTGGTAACATAAAAACCACATTTTCACAATGACAGTGCGCGCGGGTGTTTGTGTTGTTTTGTATATTTTGATAGCAATTGCTCTGGGTATTATCAAAACAATTTGAAATATTTTTGTTATTTTGAAGCTGAAATGTAAGCCATCACTAAATGTGGAGGGCAATTTTGTTTCTATAAGATATAAAAGTGCATGAACAGATGCATGTTTAAAATATAATTCTAAAAATTGGCATTACCTGGAACAAATCATGGAAGATACATAATTATATATCTACAAATTGATCGTAATATTTAAGATAAAACGTTTTCATATTATACAGGCATTCCTAATACTCCTACAATGACTATTATTGCAAATTTGATATATCGATTTGAAAAAAAAAAATGTAGAAGTTATTGCTTATCACCCATGTAAAGAACCCCCATTTTGAAATCTTTAGATTAATTCTTGCATCGCAAAAACTACTAATATGTGCCTATCATTTTTATAGGTCCCGCCACATTTGCGGCATTTTCAGAGTTTATTCACATTTTTCATCCGAAGAAGATGTATTTTGACATAATGCTGAAAGATGTATAACAAAAAATATCAATATATATACATCTTTTCAGATAACTCTCATATAAAGTTTGCAACACTATTTTGAAATTTGGTTTTGAATTATGGTTTTAACAAAATTGTCCAACCGAGCTGGCTGTAAATGACATTCCATGTTTTAGAAGTTGAGTTACAATTTTGCAGAACTATTTCACTGCAGAGAAATGGTGCATAGATCACACCATAGGGTCCTAACAGAACAAGTTCTAAAAAAAGTTTTATACCCTCATCCATAAGTGTCATTCCGTTTAAAATATCCCCAAAATATATTTGTCACTCCCCAGACCATGACCTTCATTATGTCGCATAACGTTATTATTTAAATATTATATCGTTATATACATATTTTTTAGAAATGTATGCTAATACATTTGACATCCCCACAAAAATACCATTTCCTAGGATTAATGTAGTTTATGTCACCTGGTTCGTGTGAAAGTACAGTTGTATGTATGATTGTTTTAGTTGTATTGTTGTTATGTAACTCATACGTGTTAATATTGAAATGTTTTGTATTTGTTCGATATGTCGTTGTAGCTGTTGTTAAACATGTTTACATAATTTGTTATTTATTAATGAATTATTATTTACATTTGAACAAAAAAATTCCTACACCTAAAAACAAAACATAGAATTTATTTTGCGTGTTATTGAGGTTTGTTAACATTGAGTATAATAAATTCGTCTGAATTTTAGGAAATGTATTTTTGGAAAACAACCGTTACAGTAAATAATTATTACATTAAATAAATTAATAATTTACGGTAAATAATAATAATAATTTAAGATAATAAGTTATATTATTTTTTAACATACCTTTTTGAATATATCCTCGAAATTTGTCTCCACATGCATTTGGAATTTATTTGATTGAGCAATATATTTTAAAGTTCTCAAATTCTTTCTCAAACAAACAAAAAACATTTTTTACTTCAATTTCAACTTTCACTATCTGCCAGTAATTGGCACACATTGAATCCGAATACTCAAGTCATGACGCAACACAACCACATGGAAATGCTGACGCCAAGAACAAATCTCATTGTCATCCCCAAAAATTGTTGCTTGTTTAAATTGCAAGATATTTTTATATCCTTTGTTACCAAATATATTCTGTGAACTCTTAACAAGAATTAACATGTTGTGCCTGTTTGAACATTTCTTTCAATGCCCGATAAATGAAAAATATTGTTTTAAAAATAACACTTCAATTGTGCGACACTCACATCCATACAAATAAATGCGATAATTCTTATAATATATGTATGCGAAGGCAAGTGAGTAAATGAATATCAACAGATATTAAAATGAAATAACACGCACAGATATATGTGTCGTTCATATATGGGTGACTACATAATAATTTATATTAATTTGTTATTCCGAAATGGATCATATTCAATTTAACTAGCACTAATATATTTCTGAATGATGTTAATTAAAACAATTATCATTCTATGTATTACTACTTTGGTACAAGGTATTATGTCTTTGTGCATATGTTATGGTTATGGTTCCTTTCGAGAGCATGATTAGAATCACTTTTTAAGTCGATGTATGCATGTCCGTCTGTCCATCTGTCTATCAGTCTATGTTAAATTGTAAACAAGGTACATTGAAATTGAAAAACTTCGGTTCAGATTTAGATATATCTTCCAAATATATATTTTTGTCCGATTTAATGTAAATGATGCACCAAAGTTCCTATATATCTTTAGATTTGCACGAAATTTGGCACAGCATACTGAATTAAGTTTGGAGTGATGTGTGCTAAATTTTGTTAAAATCGGTTCATATTTTTGTATAGCTCCCATTTATATTTTCGTCCTATTTAATGTAAATGGTGCACGAAATTTAACATAGCGTACTGAATTAAGTCTAGAATGTCTAGTCTAGTGTTAAGTGTCGTTGAAAACGGTTCAGATTTAGATATAGATCCGACATATATATTTTCGTCCGATTTAATGTAAATGCACAATCGTTGTCTTACCGTCTCTAATTTGAAAGAAATCTCTTGAAACAAATTTGGAGCTTTATCTAAATCACATCCGAGGTTTATGCGAGATTTATGTTTTGACAATTTTGTGATGGATAGAAGCCCATAAAGTCTAGGTTTTTAAGGCTTATACAGCTCAGTTAACGTAAAAGTCCAAACCAGTGGATCGCCATCAATGCTACAGAATTTCATCGAAAAATCATTGTTACTGTTGAAACACACTTTCATCTCGTTGAACAAGTCCTTCATATGTGGGAATGTTTATTGTCAGGCGAGATCATAGGACCATACTTCTTCGAAAATGAATATGCATCGAACGTTACAGTGAATATTCGGACAAAATTATAGACATTTTTTGAGTTATAGCAACTTTATTTCTCTAAATTTATTTTTTTTACCAAGGTTATAACTGTTTCTGAATACCTAAAATTCAGAAAAGTGTCGAACCCCAAGACATGGAAGGAGGCTAGCGCTAATATTATGAGACTATTAGCAGTTGTTGGGGGGGATTTTGGTACGTTAAGAGTATTATACACAATTCGGATAAAAATTTTGTTCGAAATGCTCAACAAACCGACAATACCAAACAGAAGGTTTGGTGCTCCATGACAATTCAAAATACTAAATTTAAGCTCTGCTGAAAACTGCGTCTACATTCCCAAATGTATCGAAATGGACATTATATGGGGGCTAAGCCTAAACGTGGACCGCTGTAGCCATCTTCGGATTTGGCTTGTCTATAGACCAAATACAACTCCGTGCAAAATTTTGACGATCTATTTTAACTTGTTCAGATGCTGGAGTGTTTAAAACAGAATAGTTATGTTCTCCTTATTATTGAATATTATCTATGGAAACAACCATATTTTATTTTTACACATTTTAATTTTAACTTTGTAACATGACATTGTCTCTATTTTAGCCACATTAAACTTTATAACGATAATTTTTGGTATTGTGTTGCTGCTCATCTACATCCATACCTCAACTTAATGAACAATGTCCTTCATAAAACCAAAATTTAACATCGTTGTCGTCGTCTTCTGCTCCGTATTCATATTGTGTTATAATTTTCGGTTGGTGTGGCAGCAGTTGCTGTCACACATAAAGTGTTAATTAATTGACACAATGCCAAAAGGAAAAATCTGCTTAAGTAAGATTTCAATACATGTGAATATAAGTATTCGTGTAATGTTGTGTTGTTGCTGTGGCTGATACTCCTTTTCATATATATACATACATAGATATATTTTGAGATTTACACTTATGGTATTATCTTACATGAACATATAATATTTTACAGGAATACTTATGAAAACCATATCCAACAACGTATAAATTAAAGGAGACTTGAAATATACACACTCGTACTAACAAACATCTGAATGAAAAGGAATCATGTGTATTGGAATGGAACGGGGAGAACTAGACGAAAAGAAGGGAGACTTTATAGACGAGCTGAAGGCAGTCTTTATAGACGAGCTGAAGGGGGAGTCTTTATAGTCGAGCTGAAGGGAGTCTTTATAGACGATCTGAAGGGAGTCTTTATAGACGATCTGAAGGGAGTCTTTATAGACGATCTGAAGGGAGTCTTTATAGACGATCTGAAGGGAGTCTTTATAGACGAGCTGAAATTGTTCATTATAAATTCTGGAGTCTTTGCAGACGAGTTAAAGGGAGTGTTCTTATAGGCGACCTGAATGAAGCATTTATAGACAAGCTTAATGGAGTCTTTAAAGACAAGGGAGTATTTATATTAACGTGCTTCAAACAACATTTACAAGGTCGCCTGATCCTGATACATGACAACAATCGACCATATATGACATCGAAGTCAAGCCAGATCCTACGAAGTTGGGTGGTGGAAGAAGCAAGTGGTATTATGACACTGTTTTGAAAGATGAATTATTGTGCACCATATCAATGTAAACTCTTACATACCAACACATGAAATTTACAAGACATCAGCCCTATCGGCCGGCTTTAGTAATATGTGTTACTGAACCTTAAGGCCAACGGATTTATAATATGTTGCTATCCGACAGTGTTCAATTTTTGTAGTGATACCACCCCCTTATCCAAGTTTCACATAAACCACAAACATACACACTTTTCCGAATATTTTGCACCACATTTTACATTTAGGCATTTAAAGTACCAACTGGCACTTCTAACCCATTCTTACCCATCCACATCTCCCTCCTATCCCTTTAAAAATGTGTATATTTTTATAACTATATCTCACTAAACCATTTGAATATACCACTCAAGTACCATTCTTATATATACGTACATAGGTATCTACTCCCCTCCGACACATGTTTGCATAGATGAAGTGCGGTCATAAATTTCTCCTAAAATTGTTGAAATGAAGTACGTTTCGACAAAAACAGAGGGGTCTTAATTATGCTGGTAACATTTGAAATGATTTATATTTTCAAATAAATGAATGTGTGGTCAATTTCTCTGGGCCATCAGAGAGACAATTTGCCTCCCTAAAAACACCAGCCGAAACTATCTGGACGGGGCACACAGTCTATGACAATTGTTTCCGCATTCCCCAAAAAAAATGAAACAAATGTGAAATTAAAACTGAAAATTACATTTTATGTTTCACAATTGCAAATTTACGGACGCACACACACATTTATACATCTACGTATACATTGATACATTTCAGGCTCATATAATTGCATTTAGAACAAAGTTGGAATTTTCAACGAAGGTTGATACAGAATAAATGGTAATATGAAATTGAAAATAATATAAAAATTCTGCCTCAAAAAAGGAACATTTTAGTATATATCATTTTTGACTCTATACTTATCTATTTTAGCTCAGCTGTAAAGACTCCATACAGCTCGTCTGTAAAGACTATTCTTATCACGTCTACAAAGAAGAAATGTAAGCGTGGTACATATCTCTTTTTGTACCAACACTGTCAAATGTGCCTCGTAATTTCCTGTTCGTTGAAAATTTATGGATTTTATCCTATATTTTCTCTTTTTCATTTGAGAACATTAAATTTAATTAGGAATTCCTTTGTTTTAAACTATGAAATAAAATACAGTATATATATACTTTTGTTGTATCAAATAACCTAATGATGGAATACATGCAATACTTTTTTCTGGGTTGTGCTGTTTAAAAAGTTATAACATGGATTTAATGATTACATGGAATAATATATGAATAAAATAGGAAATAGCAAATTCTACATAAAATTATGAAAATTGCTTAAAATACTCAGAAATATATTTAATATGAATTTGTGAAATATTAATTCATGTATTTTTCTTCTATTCTTTCATTTAATATCAACAATATGAATATCCTGCAGGTATGCTGTATACTTGAGGTTTTACTTAATGAATTTTTCTTATTGCAAAAATAAAGTCTATATTCAAATGAAGTAAATGATTATTTTTTAAAATTTGTAGATATTTACAAAGCAACTTGAGCAACTTCCTTGCATGTATTATCCTGATAAAACATCAAAAAACAAAAACATCAGAACCATTTTCAAGAGAATCACAGTCAAGATAACAAAAGAAATATCAAATATAGCCAACTCCACAAAGCAAACCAAATCTGATGAGCTCCAAAGCAACAATATGATTTATGACAATATGTGTGCGAACCATAACCTATTCTATGCCATTATAAATCTTTTGACAGCAGAACTTTCATAAACTACAAGAAAAAGCAAAAAGCCGGGGAAGGCAAAACATTAATAAACACACATGTGAAAAAAATTTGTGAGCATGTGTTCATAAATCAAGGACAAAACCACACACAATCATATTACTGTCATTCTCATTAATTTATATAAAACTATTAAATATTTTTGGGTTTCTTGACATACCGATTTATTGTTTTTTTCTTATGTTCATTTGTTGAATAGAAATACAATGAGCTCTCTTCAATTACTTGAAGATTCTCAGAAACACAAATACGACAATTTTGTTTATTAGCATACCTACCTTATGGAAAATGTGTTTCATTTGCTGGGCTAGTTGTTCAAGCAACCATTCCACGTATCTGCTACGTTGTGATGGTCAGCTGTGAGCTGCGTGATAAATTCCCCACAATGAAGGGGAAGCGTTGTTTTCAGGGGAATGAGAGAAACGATGAAGTATTGGTAAATCACACTAAAATCACTTTCTGAATCAGTTTATCCATTCGTCGTATTTATGTTGGTCCAATTGATACAAAGTTTTGTACAGCGTACCAAATTAAGCCTGAATGA
>NW_026888430.1:0-9442 GCF_032173495.1 Musca vetustissima | reverse complement strand
GGACTTTAACACTAACCATACGGAGAAAATTAACATTCTATATATATGAACTTAAGTAAGTTTATTATATAAATTATCTACATAAAGATAATATATTATATAAATTATATATATATATATATATATATATATAGATGTATACATATATTTTAATATAATTAAATTATAATGTTTACAACTTATATCATTCAAATAATTATCCATAGCATCGTATATATTTTTATGCTTGATCATAAATTAATGAATATGCGAACTGTGGCACTTTCCGATATGATTCAATATACTGAAATATATTGAAATGCATTTCAATAATAATGGATTATGTTAATTGGGCCATTTTATATAAACTAAAATGGTATTCCAAAGTTAACATATTCTACTCCCCTTAGGAATAAGCCTTGACGTGGCGGGGGAGCTGAGTACTTTCAAAACTGAAAGGAAACTAATTATTCCATTATATTTTAAAAGAAAAGAGGGTAAGAAAGCTTCAGCCCTACTCCCCCTAGGAATAAGCCGTGACGTGGCGGGGGAGCTGAGTACTTTCACAACTGAAAGGAAACCAATTATTCCATTAGAAGAAATGACCGTATAAAAGTTAAGCCCTAATCCCACATAGATCCTATACAACGGTAGTTTAGTAAATAGGCGGACCAATAATTAAAAAAAAATATTGTCTAGGCCCACATAACGTTCCCTCCAACCTTCTTTATTGTATGTTGTATATTTTTTTGTGCCTTTGTTACATTTATTATACCAAAACATTCGACGCAGTGTATTCTAGCTTTATTGGAAATAACAGTCAGTATAACTATGGTGGAGGGTATCCAAAGTTCGGCCCGGCCGAACTTAACGCTTTTTCACTTGTTCTTCTTTAGTTCGTTTTTGGAGGTGGTGGCGCCACGCGGCACAAAACTCCCCTTGAGTGTTAAACCGTGCTTTAAAAAACTTGCGTCAAAATGTATATAGCAATGGGAAATAATTACAAAAGACCATACTTCCATTGAGATATAAATTTTAAAGCAGATTTTTAGGGGGTTTCATTATGATTTAATTTATGATTTTGTTGTTGTTGTTTTTTTGCATCAGTTAAATAATGAATAACTACTGAAAGGATTTTTGGGCAACCAAATAAACTTTCACCTGAACAAAATTTGCAAACATAATTTTTTCCCATTATTTTTTCATTACAAAAAGTCAATTATTCAGTCCCTTTGACATAATTTTTTAAAGGGCCTCGGGTCAAGGAATAAGCATGTCTGTTTTGATAAAGATCGGTCAATATTTAGCGGGACAAATGGACTTTGACTTTTGTGTGAAAAATTACAAAATTTGTATTCTATTGCGTATATATTTACCCCTGGAGGATATAGACCCGAGAAGTTGATTTTATATACAAGAGGAGTGTTTGACCTTTAAAAAGGTTTCCACTTATATTGTCATATGTACTCGGATGTGGGAGTTACACTTAAATATTTTCAGGTGCTTACGTACTCAGATATTATTTAATAAACTATTACCACACTGGAGGGCGGAAATATAGCGCTGATCGCTTGGAAAGTGTGCCTGAGGTTTCAGTTATGGTCATGGACAACGCCGATAATTTTCGGCGATAATAATAGTGGCATGAAGTGTACCGAAAACTTAATTTTTTGTGTTTTTTCGAGTCGATCTATAGGCCACAATTGAAAGCCGAACATCACAACACAACACACGGTGAAGGGAATCTGGACAAGTAATTAGAAGGGCTGTACTGAATATTAGTAATATTTGGTGACGTCAAGAGGGTGCAAATATTGGCCAAGCTCCGAACATAGAACCACAGAAAGTTAGATTTTCTTGGAGGTGTGTGGGTATCATATGGTCGGCCACGTCCGACTATACAGCTCCGCTCACTGGTTTAAAAATATTTTTCAAATACCTACAAGGCGATATTTTTCCAACAGCTACATTTTTTGAAGTACCTACAATAGGCGTGGATAAAAAAATTTTTTTAAA
This sequence comes from Musca vetustissima, assembly GCF_032173495.1. Classification (NCBI taxonomy): domain Eukaryota; kingdom Metazoa; phylum Arthropoda; class Insecta; order Diptera; family Muscidae; genus Musca; species Musca vetustissima. The sequence continues at coordinate 7,447 of NW_026888430.1, read as the reverse complement.
TAGCTATAGTAGGCGTGTATTTTTTAAAAATATTTTTTTAGTAGCTACAATATTTGTTCAAGTGCTACAGTAGGCGTGGATTTTTTTAAATTATTTTTTTAGTCCTATTTTTCAACTCGCTAGATATTATAACATTCTGTTATGCTTTTAACATAAATTATGTTGTCGAAAGAGAGTGAAATCTAGGACCTGCGTACTGCAAAAAAATCAATCCTACAGGATGAATAAGGAAAGTCCTACCGAGTTGCTCTCTTTGTTATTGTTTTTTCATTGTCAACATATTTTAACACAGCTGTCAACAAACAAACAAAAACTAATTTGTGTGGAGTTCCTTTCTTTTAGTGTTTCGGTATTTTCTTTGCGCTATGCCTTACTACAAATTTATTTTTACTGTTGCCGTTTTTTCGGTCCCAATCCTTTAAGCCCTCTGTTTTGTTCTTTGGGTTTAAAAAAGGCTGTTGACTTTGCTGTTACAAAGTGAAAACGTGGCACATTGTTTGACATACAAAGTTGGGGAATTAGTGTGGTCCTGTTGGATATGCGATGTGTGAGTGTATGTGTGAGGGCGATTCTGCCCAACGAAATGTGTGTTGGTTGTATTACATAGAGCAACGAACTGTAAATGTTGTCCTAGCACTCAGCCGGTGTTCATGCTGATGTTTACACACACATACACTTGTCCTACCTCAACTTGACATGTATTGTGACATTAGTCTTGAATTATGGTGGAGAATAAAATAACGATTTTTTAATTTTATGCTCTAGGGTTGCCAAATAAAAGTTCTAAAAAGAGACACTTTTTAACAATACTTCAAGGATCTACCGAAGCGTCGATTTCTTAAAAATAGTTTTTTTTTCAGGATCCTAACATAGACGTGGATTTTTTTAAGGTATATACATGGCGTGGATTTGTATACCCTACAAACTATGTTGTCAGGGTATTATAGCTTTGTGCTGCCCAAGGGTTTGTAACGCCGCGAAATATTGGTCCTAGACCTTTTTAAGTAATCGTCATATTTCGACTAGCTAAGTCAATCTAGACATGTGTGTCGTGGATTTTTTAAAAATTATATTTTAAATGCCAAAACTTTTTTGTTGTGTTTTTTCGAGTTGATAAACAATTAAAAGCCGATATCACAACATAACCCACGGTGAATGTCCCAATTGACAAGTAATTAGAAGGGCTGCACTGAGGGTTCAAATTTCGCGAAATATTGTCCAAGCTCACCGGTTTAAAAATATATCTTTAATGTCAGTTTTGGTCGGGAATGCTTAAAATTGGATAAAATAAAATTGGATAAAAATTGCCGACAACATCCTTCATCTCCTTTTTCGGCAAAATTTTCTTTCATAGGTTTGGTGGAGATTTGAGAATGTTGCAACCTCCCATTGTGTGTTTGTTTATGTGGGGCTGGGTGTATGTGTGTGGTGAAGGGTGTTTGATGATGATGACGACGTATGTATGTCTGTGTATTTTCCTAATGATGTCTACTGTGCTATCATGTTTTTTTTTGTCGCATAACAAACTAAGCAAAACAAACTAAGCAACCGGCATTTTTTGTGCCATCGTCGTTGGAATTTTTCTATTTGTTGCTGCTACAACCGCTGTCTGTAGTGACTTAAATTTAGGTTTTCTTCTTTCATTTTTTTTTAAATTTTTTTTCAGTTGCTGACTGGTTGGTTGAATGCCTGTCTCCCAGCCTTCCTTGCCACCAAAGCTAATAAGTGCTCCGGCAATCATGATAAATCAGTTTTCCACTATGAGATTGTTTTTGTTGCTTTTTTTCTTCTTTTTGCCTTGCAACATAAGACTTTTGAGTCTTCTGTTGCTGATTACTCTTGTGGTAGTTGATGATTGCGTGCGTGCATGGGATACACGATATTGTCATTCATGTTACCAACAAATTGAAATGTTGGTAATATGTCATGTGACATGTATGTATACACATACATACACACAAATGTACATAAAATGCGGGTAATATTGAAATAGACTAAATTAATTTTATTTTATAACGTCTCATAATTTAAAAAATCAACACCTATGTAGATACCCAAAAAAATATTAAAACAGAATCCACGCGTATCGTAGATACCCAAAAAAAAAAAAAAATAAAAAATAAAATAAAACAAAATCTACGCCTATTGTAGCTACCCAAAAAATGTTTTTAAAAATCCACGCCTATTGTAGCTACTTAAAAAATATTTTTAAACCAGTAAGGAAAGTAGTAAAGTCGGACGGGGCCGACTATATGATACCCTTCACCACTATCGCAACTACGTAATTCTATGCTCAATTTTGAAAATTGTGCAAAATTTGATGTCAATCTGACTAACATGAGGAGTTTGATGCCCAGTTTACTTGAAATCGGGCGAAAATATATATGGAAGCTCTATCCAAATATTGGTTCCTTCGTGCATCAATTATTTAAAATCAATCTATAATAAAAGGGAGCTATATCTAAATCTGGACCAATTTCCACGAAACTTGGCAGACATCACTCTAGGCTCAATTCAGCACGTTATGCCAAATTTCGTGCAAATCGAAAGATATATAGGGACTTTGGGGCACCATTTACATGAAATCGGACGAAACTATATATGGGAGCTATATCTAAATCTTGACCGATTTCCACGAAACTTGGCAGATGTCATTCTAGGCTCAATTCATTACGTTATGCCAAATTTCTTGCAAATCGAAAGATATATAGGGACTTTGGGGCACCATTTACATGAAATCGGACGAAACTATATATGGGAATTATATTAAATCTGGAACGATTTTCTCGAAACTTGGCAGACATAATTCTAGGCTCAATTCAGTACGTTATGCTAAATTTGGTGCAAATGATGGCCTATATAGGTTTACAAATTATAATGGACGTGCACACATTTAGATATATAGACTCAGCAAGTCGGTATGAAACTATATATGGGAGCTATATCTAAATCTGAACCGATTTTCTCCCAATTTCAGATATCATTCTATAAACTCTTGGGGCTGCACGTACTTATGCCAAATTTCCTGACAAATTAGATTAAATAGCGACCTGTAAATGTTGTATTATCAATTTAACACACATGTTTGTAGACTACTAAAGACATCATTATGCAAAAATTCGACTTATGAAAAATGATCCTTTGCATATTCTCAAAAGGAACTATGTGTCTATCTCGTTTCTTTTTGCCTGTTATAAACATATGCCCAAAGACCTAATACCCTGTACCACAGTGCGGTGAAGGGTATAAAAATCGGCGTCTATCCCTAACCAACCGAAACCTATCGTTTTTATCAAAAGAAAATATTTTCAATAAATCTAGTCCAAATTTAATTTTGTCTTCTTTACGTAGAAAGTGAAAAAACACACCTCTTTTGCCTTATTTCAGCAACATAACATGATTTCAATTTTCAAATGTCGACATACATTTTTTGTAAATATGAAAAGGAGTCCATGAAAGTAAATGAAAGGAAAAGCGGTCATCTTCAATGATTTCCATATTGGTTTGATGACAGCTTTTCCGTTAATTAAATACTCCAAACATGCATCATGGTTTGCGAGTGAGTTGCTCTTAATGACATCGTCTTGTCGTATTACTAACTGTGGTAATGAAAACGAATGACATGGTGATGTTCAACAGACTTTTATGGGAAAAAGAAATGTGTTCAAAATCATTGTCGAGATAGTAGTCATCATTAAATTTTTATACCCTTCACCACACTGTGGTACAGGGTATTATGTCTTTGTGCATATGTTTGTAACAAAAAGGAAAATATTGGTTCCTTAGAATATGCATAGAATCACTTTTTAATTCGAGTTATGAAATTCCGTCCGTCTGTCCGTCTGTCTGTCCATGTATTTTTGTGAACATAACATCAATTTATGATCCGATTTGAATGAAATTTTTGATAATTATTCGGCCCAAGGACGAACCCTATTGAAATTGAAAAAATCGGTTCAGATTTGAGATATAGCTCCCATATATATATTTAACCGATTTAATGTAAAATATCCTTCTATTTGCACGAAATTTGGTACAGCCTAATCATTTAGGTCTAGAATGATGCCTGCCAAATTTCAAAATCGTGTTTTAGATATAGCTCCCATATATAGTTTCGTTCGATTTCATGTAATGAAATCCCTATATATCAGTTCGATTTGCACAAAATTTGGCATAAAAATTAAGCCTATGATGTTGCCAAGTTTGTCGGTCCTTAATATAAATATATAGTTTCGTCCGATCATGTAAATGGTGCCCCAAATCCCTATATATCCTTCGATTTGCACGAAATTTGGCAAACGTACTGAATTGAGCCTAGAGTTTCTGCCTCATAGATTGATTTTAAGTAATTTACGCACCTGTGAAACAAATCGCTTAATAAAAGAGCTTATATATATTTCCAATTTCATGTTAATAGTCCTGTTTAATATACCCATAGTGGTGAAGGGTATCATATAGTCGGCCCCGTCCTACTTTACTACTTTCCTTACTGGTTATATTTGCTGATCATCACTGAACAAATCAATTTATAACATTAAAAGCATTTCTGGTAATGAATGAGAGGAAAAATTGAAGAAAATCATTTGAGGTCCTTGAAAAACATTAAAAAACACTCTTAATTGTTGTCCACGTATGTGTATGGCTCTTGGAAAATATTTAAAATAAATAAGCACATATATCAGTCCTTGAATAAAAAATCCTTATTGATGTTGTTTAATTTAAAAATATATTTTTGGGTAAAATATTCATATTTGTCGTTCTTTAAAAAATATTATTAAAAATTAAATTATGTCCCACTAAATTTGTTTTACTTTTATAACCTTTTTTCTTTAAATGACTAAAATTTGTAAATAATTATTTGCCCATAAAACTGGTTTTATCTCCTTCATCTCAATGGAAAACATCAGATATCCGTTTTTAGGCCCACAGATCAAGTCTTATATTTTCTCACATTTTACTTTACACAACATAACATTAAACATGCGAATATTTTATTTATTATTATTATTATTTTTTTTTCGCAAGTGAACCGACCAACATGCCTGGCCTGAACATACAGCCACAATATTGTGTTGTCTCATAACTGTCTCCATATGAAGTCAGACTCACAGAGCTACCATAAATTTTGTCGCTGTTTTTGTTGTTGCTGCTTCTGTTGAGTTTGTTGTTTAGGTTTTTAATAATAAATATAGTTCACCTAGTTTTTCACGACAAGTTGCGTTTACAGTCAGTGATTACGACAGGTTTTCCCAGTCACTTATATTTGTTTTCAGGTGGTTAAGGGGAGAGCATGGGGTTAGAAAGGTTTTAGTAGATAAACATGTTGCAATAGTTTTGTTTTTACTCTTGCTTTTCTTCTATTTGTCAATTTAGAGCGAGTTTATTTTATTTAGTGAAATTAAATCGAGTGAAAACAGGATTTCCATTGACAGTGGAACATCATTGCAAGGATTTCAAAAAATATTTGTATTTATAAAAAATATTTGTTATCAAAAAATCATCCGCTCAGATAATCATTAAGCTTTGTTAGTTATAATTACGGTTTACTGCCTCTTCTGATTTTTGATCTGTGCTCACCGCCATGTTCATCACCATTACTGTCATCAAAAAAACTCATCCTCATTGAAAAGCGAAATAATACCAGAAAGTTGTAAAATTTGTATTTATTACAGTTATTTAAATTTATTGGTGTCTATAATGAGCACAATTTTACTTTTTTCTAGATTGGATTACAGGCTTACAGCTTCTTCATTGAAATGACTTTAATGAATTGCTTTCATTTTTGTTTCGATGAAAGTTTGAATGAAAGCAAAAACGGTAAAGTGTAGTTTCGAAAAAAGAAAAAATGTGAAATACTAACTATAGGCGTTAATATTTTATACATTTATGCGACCAAAAAAGGCATTTTTTTAAACATTTAATTTATGGTCCTTTAATAAACATAGATTGTTTTAGAAATATTTTCAAGGACCTGCTTAATTTTCTTCACCAAATATAAAAATTATTGATGACTGCTTCCCCGACAATGAGTTTGAGCACATTTCTTTCTCCATAAAAGTGTGTGGAACACCACCATGCCATTCGATTTCATTACCACAGTTAGTAAAAACGACAAAGACATCATCATTAAGAGCAATTCACTCGCCACCAAGATGCATGTTTGGAGCATTTAATTAACGGAAAAACGTTCATCAAACCGATATGGAAATCATTGAGGATGACTACTTTTCCTTTCATTTACTTTCATGGACTTCTTTTCATATTTACAAAAAAATGTATGTCGACATTTGGAAATTGAAATCATGTTATGTTGCAGAAATAAGGCGTAAGAGGAGTGCCTTTCCACTTTCTACGCAAAGGAGACAAAATTAAAAATGGACTACATTTTTTTAAAATATTTTTTAAGGTAAAATTTTTTTAAAATATTTTTTAAAATATTTTTTTAATACGAATAATTGTGGATTTTTGAAAGAATACTTTTTCATGGCGTGGAATTTTTAAAAGTATTTTTATAGTCCTACAACAACTGTGGATTTTTATACCCTACATAGCTAAGTTGTCAGGGTATTATAGCTTTGTGCAGCCCCAAAAGTTTATAACGCCCACCTTTGGTATCCTTTAAGTATATATCTCGATTAGCGGAGTCGCTCTAGACATGTGTGTCCATCCATTTGTCCATCTGTCCACTATAATTTGTAAACACGATACAGGCCACAGTTATGGCCTTCTTCACGAAATTTTGCATGTAGGATGGCTTCTGGCCTATGAAGACCCCTATTGTTTTTGGCAAAGATTGGTTAATATTTAGGGGATGAAATGGACCAAAAACTTTATTTTTGTCGGTTTTTCTGTTTGCTCCAGAGGCCGCAATTATGGCTCAACCACCGCGAATTTTTGCATGGAAAAGGGGATCGCGCCAGTGAATAAGCATGCATGTTTTTATAAAGATCGGTCAATATTTAGCGGGTCAAATGGACCCTGACTTTTGTGTGAAAAATGACAAAATTGCGTACTGAAATATTATTTAGTAAACCATTACAACACTGGAAGGCGGAAATATAGCGCAGATGACTTTTAAATGTTCCATGAGTTCCAGTTATGATCAAGGAAAACGCCTATAATTTTCGATTATGATCAGATAATAATTTTGGGATGAAGTGGCCAGAAAACTTATTTTTGTATTTTTTGTATTTTTTTTAAGTCGATTTATAGGCCGCAATCGAAAGCCGAACATCACAACACAACCCACGGTGAAGGGAATCTGGACAAATAATTAGAAGAGGGCGCAAATATCGCAAAATATTGCCCAAGCTCAGAATATAGTACCACCGAAAGTTAGATTTTCATGGAAGTTGTGTAGGGTATCATATGGCCGGCCCCGTCCGACTATACTGCTCCGCTCACTGGTTTAAATAATATTATTTTCCAAGTAGCCATAAGCGTGGAT
>NW_026888429.1:0-9462 GCF_032173495.1 Musca vetustissima | reverse complement strand
CTATAGCCGCATGTAGACTTAGCCCCTGTGTGGAGGTTCCAGAAGGAGTGGACCGATATTCCCCATCATCGAATTTTAACTAAATTTGGAAGAAATAATAAGATGGGCAAAGTTCGTATGAAATCTAAATTTTCTGAAACGGATTTGATGGTCCTAGAAACCATGTATTAAATAATCAAACTACTTTTAATATTGTATAAACTAATTTTCTTATATGACCAGATCAGTATAACAACATTGAAAACCGTTTGCTACTCTAGAAACACAAACGAACACACAAATCGGGAAAATAGGTTTTATATTTCCAGTCTATTTCACTCTTAGAGTAAAGACTTCCACTTTTTCGAACATTTTGTCCGCGCTCTTATTTTTCAAACGTTTTATATGATTGAAAATAACATAAAAAATTAAACAATAACTTTAAAAGATGTCTTTACACAATAAAAATTCTTTCAGAATGAGGCCATTTTGGCCGATTTTAGGCAATATAGGTAAATACAAAATTCCAGTCTTTCTAGTGTTAAATTGATTTACATAATTTTTTCCCATTGCAAGAAGTAACTCTATATCTGACCAAATGAAAAATTTAGTATAGGTTCCAGAATGAGATGTTTATGCATCCATTTTCATTTTCCTGGTCCTTCAAAAATGCGATGTCTGTTAAGATTCATCTGTTGAATATACCCAAAGTGGTGAAGGGTATCATATAGTCGGCCCCGTCCAACTTTACTACTTCCTTACTGGTTGAATGTATTTTTTGTGTATTTATTTTGTCTTTGTGCATATGTTTGTAACAGGCAAAAAAAATCGAGATAGACCCATGGTTCCTTTTGAGAATATGCAAAGAATCACTTTCTGAGTCGATTTGTGCATGTCCGTCCGTCTGTCGATGTTAAATTGTAAACAAAGTACAGGTCGCATTTATAATCCGAATTGGATGAAATTTGGCACAGCTCATTTGTTTAGCTCAAGGACGAACCCTACTGACATTGGGAAAATCGGTTCAGATTTAGATATTGCTCCCATATATATTTTCGTCCGATTTTATATAAATGGTGCACCAAAGCCCCTATGTATCCTTCGATTTGCACGAAATTTAGCACAGCGTAATGAACTAGGTCTAGAATGATGTGTGTTAAGTTTCCTGACAGTCGGTTTAGATTTAGATATAGCTCCCATATATATTTTCGTCCGATTTAATGTAAATGGAGTACTCTATTGAGTCTAGAATGGTGTGCCTTAAGTTTCGGGAAAATTGGTTCAGATGTAGATATAGCTTCCCATATATATTTTCCTCCGATTTAACCAAATTAATTCGAGAATAACCTATATTGGATGGTATAAAAGTGAATTGAAGTTAAAGAAGTGAAGTGTGTATGTAGTCGGATCCGTCCGACTTTACTATTTTTCCTACTGGTTTTTAAATGTTTAATTATTTCGTCATAAAAATAAAGCACCATATATATCCTTGTGTGCGTTCCTAGGTTATAATAACATCAAACTTTTTGCACATCATCAATATTCCACTATTTTGACGAAAGCACTTAGTTTACAAGATTACATCAAACTATTCAGCAGCGTCATCACACGAACACATACACATAAATGTATATGTGAGCACGTGATGGATCTAACGAACATCAGAATTTGTTGCTTTATTGCTGACATTGAATAATTATTGCAAACGGAAATTAAAATCGTTAACGGAAATTGATTTCTTATTGAGACACGTACCACAGAAACTCAAATGTTATCGTCGTTATTTAGGTGTTATTGTTTGCAGCTGCTGCATTTAATGGCATCACAGTGGTGGACGATAACACAAAATGACTGTAATAAAATATGATTTTGATAGTAAAGAATATAGAACAATAAATGAGGTTAGAATTATTGGCTTGCGGATCAAGATTGGCTATTTCCAGCAAAACTTTCGTAGCGATGTATTATGACAACTATGTTGTCAGGGTATTATAGCTTTGTGCAGCCCCAAAAGTTTGTAACGCCGCGAAATATTGGCCCTAGACCCATCTTTAAGTATATCGATCGTCATATCTCGACTAGCTGAGTCGATCTAGACATGTGTGTCCGTCCGTCCGTCTGTCCATTATAATTTGTAAACACGATACAGCCACAGTTATGGACCAATCTTCACGAAATTTTGCACGTAGGATGGGTTCTGGCCAATGAAGACCCCTATATTTGAGAAAAATCGGTTAATATTTAGGGGATGATATGGACCAAATACTAAATTTTTGTCGGTTTTTCTGGTCGCTCCAGAGGCCGCAATAATGGCCCGAACATCGTGAAATTTTGCATGGAGAAGGGGATCGGGCCAAAGAATAAGCATGCCTGTTTTGATAAAGATTGGTCAATATTTAGCGGGTCAAATGGACCCTGACTTTTGTGTGAAAAATGAAAAAATTAAAAATTTAAATGAATACCAATTATATTGTTGAATGTGCTCGGATGTGGGAGTTACACCTAAATATTTACATGTATCTCCGTATCCGTATATTATGTAGTAACCCATTATCACTCTAGAGCGCGGAACTATAGCGCTGATCGCTTTGAAATGTTCCATAAGGTTCCAGTTATGATAAAGGACAACGCCTATAATTTTCGATGATGATCAGAAAATAATTTTGGAATGAAGAGGACCGAAAACTTAATTTTTAGTGTTATTTTCGAGTCGATATATAGACCACAAATGAAAGCCGAACATCACAACACAACCCACGGTGAAGGGAATCTGGACAATAGCTGTACTGAATACTCGTAATATTCGGAAAACATGTCAGTGTGAGGAAGAGGTGCTGTTTACCTCTAATCGGGCAAGAGGATGCCAATGTCACGAAATATTGCCCAGGCTCGGAATAAACATCCGCAGAAAATTTGAGTTCCCTTGTAGTTGTGTAGGGTATCGTATGGTCGGCCCCGTCCGACTATACTGCTCCGCTCACTGGTTTAAATTTTGTGGTTTGAAGTGGGCGGATTTTCAAATAAAAAGTACTGCTTATGGCGTGAACAATTGGAAATAATGATATTTCACTCTTCTACCGAAAGGATATTATACGTAAGGGTATCATATAGTCCACATCACACTGTTGTACATATTAGTATGTATTTGTACATATGTTTGTAACAGGCAAAAGGAATCGATATAGACCATGGTTCCTTTTAAGAACATGCATAGATTCACTTTGTTCACAAAAATACATACGGTCAGACGGACATACATAAATCGACTCAGAAGATTTATGCATGTCCGTCTGTCCGTATGTATTTTTGTGAATAAAGAAAAGGTCGCATTTATGATCCGATTTGAATGAAATTTGCCACATGTAACTTACTTGGCCCAAGGACGAATCGTTTATTTTTATGTAAAGATAAATTAAATTAATAATTGGAGTAATTTCTCACCATTGTTTCACGCCAATTTTCATAGGGATGATACGTATATGTAACCATTTTACTCAGCAAATTTTAAAGTGGGAATCTGTAACCCTTTTTAAGATATAAGCATAGAATGTCAATGTTATTTCAGAGTTGGGAATACTTTTGATGATATAACTTCTATTGGGTAGCATCAGGTGCTGTAAAAATCTCAGCAAAATCTGTTCGGCGGTTTTTGAATTTTCGCGCTCATTTTTGTATATATGATATGTATTTACACCTACGTTATTCAGTCAAATTTTGAAGGCCGTACCTGTAACCGTTTCCAAGATATACGCATATTACATGTTTAGACATTTTGAGGTATGTTTACTATTGATGCTACAACTCTGCAACCACGCGGAATTTTTGAAGTTTATCTAGACTATGTTACATTCAGGGCATGTAACGACATTCTGTGTAAATCCCATTAACATCTGTTCAGCGGTTTTGGCGTCTATCGGTAACATATAAACAAACAAACATTTTTTTTTCTATTTTAGATATATAGATATTGCACTGCATATTGGGTTTATATATAACTATATATATTTGCATCGGATTTCATCAAAATGATGTACCAAGTAACTAAAGTTTGTCCGCTTAGGACGAATTAGGGCACTACATACCAAATCGAACCTAGAATAACGTATATTGGATTTTGTGTCGAGATAAAATATGTTGCAGCATATCAAATGGTGGATGCTTAAATACGTCCATTTATATCAGGTTGGGGAAAAATAAATCCATTATTTTTATATGGACTATAGGTGGAACACGACACCTCTCCCGTTGATCAATTCTGGCCGTTTCTGGTCAATTGAAAATGGTTTAAAACTGTTTTATGTTCGATTTTTTGCTCCTGGGCGATTGTAAGACTTCTAATATGCCGGTCAACTTTGATCATTTCTCCGATTTTATCGTCATTTTCAACGACCGGTATCTTCACCATCAAAAATTTTTGAACGGAATCGCAAAAAATGCACATTATTGACTGTTACAGTATCGGAATCATAAGCACCATTCACAACTTTAACTATATAGGGGAGCTATATCTAAATCTAAACCGATTTAAACAAAACTTCGCATACATCAGTCTGGACTTAAGTCAGTACGCTATGCAAAATTTTGTCTCAATCTGAAAAAATTGGAAGTTTGGTGCACCATCTAGATCAAATCGGACGAAACTATAAATGGAAGCTATATCTAAATCTTAACCGATATTCACGAAACTTAGCGCACATCACTCCAGGCGCAACTCAGTACGCAATGCCAAATTTTGTACAGATTGAAAGGTATATAGAGGCTTTGGTGCACCATTTGCATAAAATCGGACGAAGCTATATATAGGAGCTATATCTCAATCTGAACCGATTTTCGCGAAACTTTGCACACATCATTCCAGACTTAATTCAGTACCCTATGCCAAGTTTCGTGCAAATCAAAAGATATATAGGGACTTTGGTGCACTATTTACCTAAAATCGGACGAAACTATATATGGGAGCTATATCTAAATCTGAACTAATTTTCACGAAACTCACCACACATCACTCTAGACTTAATTCCGTACGATTTGCCAAATTTTGTGCAAATCTAAAGATATATAGGTACTTTGTTGCCCCATTTACCTTAAATCGGACGAAAATATATATGGGAGCTATACCTAAATCTGAACCGATTTTTCAAAATTTCAATAGGGTTCGTCCTTAGGCCTTGAGCTGTGGCTAATTTCATCCAATTCGAATCATAAATGCGACCTGATCTTTGTTTACAATTTAAGATGGACCGACGGACGGACGGATGGATGGACGGACATGCATAAATCGACTTAGAAAGTGATTCTATGCATATTCTCAAAAGGAACAATATGTCTATCTCGTTTCCTTATGCCGGTTACAAACATAGGCACAAAGACATAATACCCTGTAGCACAGTGTGGTCAGGGTATAAAAAATCGAACGAAACCATATATATATATTTTTTTTTTTGTTATATCTACATCTGGAGTGATTTCAACAAAACGTCAAATTGAACATAATTAAGTACGCTGTGCTAAATTTTGTCTTTATCTGACAGATATTGGGAGTTTGGAGCTATATCTACATCTGAACCGACTTTTTTCAATTTCAATAGGATTCGTTCGTGGGCACTTTGTTTACAATTTAACATATACAGACGGACGGACATGTATAAGTCGACTCAGAAAGTCACTCTATGCATATTCTCAAAAGGAACCGCGTGTATATCTCGTTTCCTTTTGCTGTTACAAACATATGCACAAAGACATAATACCCTGTAGCACAGTGTGGTGAAGGGTATAATTATATTCACAAATAAAAGAAATTTCGAATTTGACCTCATGTCATTTGTAAACCGCGAACCACAATGTTAAAAAAGTTTACTGGTGTAAATCTTAAAGTCCGCTGATTTGAAATATATCATATATGTCATCAACAGTTTCTATTAGTATATAGCCTTAACACAAAATTAAGAAGCTTAAGAAGCGATTTGCCCATGTTAAAGGTTTTACGGGATTTAACCTTGATAACACCAGAAATTTAATTTTCAAAATCGTAAATTTAACTTTTAAACTTAAATATTTGATCACCAGGTAGGTAGTACTGTCATGGGCCAATGAGTTAAAATGGGTGGTAAGATCCACACTGATACCGTTTGCTTTGTTCGTTGTTCAGTTTTTTTTTTAATGCAACCCTCATGGCGTATACACTACAATTATTGATTTTCATTATATAAAGTATACGCCACTACTTCCACTGTGCAGGAAAATAAAAATACATAGTTGTGGCAACCCCTCAATTGAGGCAGAGTGAAAGTAGAGTAATAAATCGTTTTTAATTGGTTTCATTGTCTGCTCTTAAGTGCAAACAGGTAAACGTTGTTAAATGGTTCGAGTGAAGCAGAAAAAAAATAAAAACAAATACAAACAAGCTTAAAATGCAACATGAACAACTCATCCAATCACTAGGCTCACACGGCAACACACACATACACACCCGAATATTTAAATCTTGCAATACATTTGATTCAGCATTCAATCATACTTTGATGGGTTGGTAATAAAGAAAGGTATGGAATTTAAAACAAATCTAAAGCAATTTTATGCCATTTTCATTTGCATTCTATTGGTTTGTATTACACAAGCACACACACATACATACGCACACATCGAATATATAAATATGCCTGGGAAAAACAATAGCCTATCAACCAGGGGCCACTTATTCTGTTTTGTCGACTTTTTTGTTTTTTTTTTTCGGTTTTTATCTAGCCATACGTTTGTTATGGGATTTAAATTCTTTAAATTTAACATTATTATACCCAAATTTCCTATTAATCATAATAATCTTTGCGAAACAATATTAATGTCCTTTGCGGCAAAGGACTCTGGTGTTGTTTTTTTTTTTTTTTTTGGTCTTTGCCGACATTGCTTTGAGGGTGTGAATGTGGCCTGCCGCTGACGATAAATTAAAATTTATTTGTTGTCATGAAATTGATAACAGAACTTTCTTCAAGTTTCTGCATCGTTAACTTACTTCTTGCCATGCAGTCGCAAGTTTTTGAATTTCACCAGAAATGCTACCACAAAAACGACCTACAACGTCGTTTGTGGCGCATTTTTGTTGTTTTGTTGCAAGGCAACATTTTTGTGGGCAATGGTAAATGTTTGAAAGTTTTAACGAAGTTGGGTGTGGAAATTATGGTTATGGTTTGTAGTTAGGAAATCTACAATCAATAAAGTAATCGTGGGAGTTTAGGGAATTGGACTTTTAGGTTTTAAAATATATAATATCTTAACATGCGTGAAGTACTGTCGAGCCAAATATTGTAAATCATCCACCATAATTTCAATTTTACATGTAAAACTTAATAACCTTAACGAGTTCTTCTGCATTACATCTACCGATATGTTTATTATGACAAATTGACAGATTACACCAAAATAAATTCTGTACTGTTTATACCCTATACAACTATGTTGTCTGGGTATTAGCAGCCCCAAGAGTTTGTAACGCCGCGAAATATTGGTCATAGACCCAACTTTAAGTATACCGATCGTCATATATCGACTAGCTGAGTCGATCTAGACATGTGTGTCCGTCCGTCCGTCTGTCCATTATAATTTGTATAGACCAGAGAAGTTGATAGTGTATCCAAGAGGAATGGTTGACCTTTAAATTGATACCAATTATATTGTCATATGTACTTGCATGTGGGAGTTACAGTTACAGTGCCTACGTATTCATATATTATTTAGTTACCATTATCACACTAGAGGGCTGAAATATAGCGCTGATAGGTTTGAAATTTTCCATGAGGATTCAGGGATGGTCAATGACAACGCGTATAATTTTGGGTGATGATCAGATAATAGTACTTTGATGAAGTGGACGGAAAACTTAATTTTTGTGCTATTTCGAGTCGATCTATAGGGCACAATTGAAAGCCGAACATCACAACACAACCCACAAGTAAGTCGGTCAAGTGGGTGCAAATATCACGAAATTTTGCCCAAGCTCAGAATATAGAACCACAGAAAGTTAGATTTTCGTGGAAGTTGTGTAGGGTATCATATGATCGGCCCCGTCTGACTATACTGCTCCGCTCACTGGTTTTTTTTTTATCAAAGAACGTTTTATATTTATTGAAAAATTATTTGTTATACCCTCCACTAAAGGGGCATTCGAAATACATAAAAGCTGTCTATACCGGTCAGCAAATTTTTATAGTCCACGATGATGAAATACACATTTGCAGACTCAGGTTGGGAAATTCGACTGGAATTATATGAACGCTATACCCAAAAATTCAGACTTTTCGGTAGGAACATTTAACAACAGTAAAGAAAGATCAAAAGTCGGACTGGGGTTAGGTTTGGGGATGTGCAGTCACATTTGTGACTGCAACACTCTGAGACCGGTTAGGTCCGTTGTGATCATCCACAAGAAAAGATACAGTGAAGAGAAGAGATCAAGAAGACAGATCTGTAGGGGAGAGAAGAGTAGTAGATTAAAGGGGTGAAGAATGAGTGAAAGGTCGATGGTCCTATGAGTCAGACAGAAAAAAAGCATTACGTGCCAAAGTTATGTGCTCCTAACCATTTTATGTTTCTAATTATGCTGTAGATTAGAGCACCCATTAGTCTGTGTCGCCTGTAAGCCAGGGCTGGGCAGTGACACAGGAGATGCTCAATTGTCTCCGTTTCCTCCTCGTCAACACAGAGTCTACAGTAATCAGTTGCGTCAAGATCCCATTTACTAGTAAGGGCCCTGATGTTGCAGTGACCAGTGATGATTCCCGTCATCACTCTAATTTCAGCTTTGTTCAGGTTCAATAGTGAGTGCGTTCTTTTGGTAGACAGAGTCGGCCAGATTGATCTTGACACGTTGCACCTAGGTTCGTTGTGCCAAAGTTCGCGGGCTGTTTCGTCAAAGAATGCCTCAAAGTTCCTATAGAAAAGACATATGGGTGGTTTAAGTGAGTCATCAGTTTCTAGATCGGTGGATTGAGATCCTCGTCTAGCTAGTTCGTCCGCTCTTTCATTACCCAAGATGTCACAATGTCCTGGTACCCAACACAACCGATAGCTATGGTTTAGTTCTTCCAGAGCTGTTCTACACTTGAGGACGGCTTCGGATTTGATGTGGCAAGATTTGATGGCTTTAAGAGCCGCTTGACTATCCACAAAGATAGTCACCGGTTCAACGACCTCAGCATCCAGGTTTTTTATCAATTCCGCTGCCTTCCAGATCGCGAAGATTTCAGCTTGGAAAACACTACAATTACTATCCAGCTTGTAGGTCAACTCAAGGCCTAACCTTTCACAGTAGACGCCTGCCCCAGTACCTTCTTCCATCTTGGATCCGTCTGTATAGAAGGCCAGACCGTCCAGAGGAGGGTTACTTCTTTTCCAGTCGTCTCTACTAGGGATAACGACATCTACATCGTCAAATCTAAGGATTGGTGATATATAGTCGCTTAGTTTAGCGCGTTGGTCCAATGCTATACC